>NC_069502.1:559266379-559363879 GCF_027579735.1 Bombina bombina
TAAAGTAAAATGAATCACAATCACATTGGTTTTTAGAATGTAGGAGCTGTAACTGCTTGTGTTTAGGCATTAAAATGTTTGTTTATATATCATTTTAACTAGCAGGCACTCCATGTGGTTATGTAGATAAAAATGTTTGCCTGTTTAAACACCACAACTAATTAGAACAAGTTATTCTGGCAATACATTTTTGAAGTACAACATAAAATGGAAATAAAACGTCCAGTGGAATGAAGTATTGATCATCATTATTGTCGATCCTATCTTATCAATTACTTTTTGATTCATTGCTAATTTACTTATTTTCAGATAAAATATCTTTCATTCTAGCTCTCGGTGGAAGAACATTTCTTTACTCAGCCACTCAGTGTTTTATGCTGCCCCCTTCCAAAAGCCAAGAAAAGGCTGCAGAACTTCTCGCACGCCCAGTGTGAAAATATCAGACATTTATCTTCTTTTATGAGGTAAGTAACATTCCCGCAGTGTGATATAAAAGTGCAACTTTGGAGAGTTGTTGCAAAATTTTTGCTTTTGTAACTCCAATTGCTCCTTTTTATATTTGAAAGGTTACAGGAGGCGGCAACGCATTTTGATTTCCAAGCTTAATAAATAATGTAAATATCACTATTGTGTATAAATAATTTCTGCTGAATAGAGCTATGTAGCTGTAGCTCATGTCAAATAAACTGTTCATATTTCTCATTTCTGGTTGCTTGACAAGGTCATACACGCATTTTTTCTTTCTTTCAGTTTTGTTGAAAGCCAAACACCAGACAACCAAGTAAAGCTTCTCACCGATGATGAATATTTAAAGGTACTTTTGTATTGATTGATTACAATATTGCCAAGAATGTATTATTTCTGTTTGGTTTTCAGTTTCCTAATGGATGCATTCAAGTTTAAATATAAAAGAGAAAATGTATTTGTACATTTATATTCTGTTTGATGGTGAGTTTTCCTCAATTGCAGATGTATTTCCGCAACAGTATTTAAAAACCTTTCTACTATTATTGTTGCTGAATACTAATCTGCCAGACAGCTGCAAACTGTATTAGGCTGTTTAAGACTTAAAGGGACACTGTACCCAAATTTTTTCTTACGTGATTCAGATAGAGCATGACATTTTAAGCAACTTTCTAATTTACTCCTATTATCAAATTTTCTTCATTCTCTTGGTATCTTTATTTGAAATGCAAGAAAGTAAGTTTAGATGCCGGCCCATTTTTGGTGATCAACCTGGGTTGTTCTTGCTGATTGGTGGATAAACTCATCCACCAATAAAAAGTGCTGTCCAGAGTACTCAATAAAAAAAAAAAAGCTTAGATGTCTTCTATTTAAAATAAAGATAGCAAGAAAACGAAGAAAATTTGATAATAGGAATAAATTAGAAAGTGGCTTAAAATTGCATGCTCTATCTGAATCATGAAAGAAAAAATTTGGGTTCAGTGTCCCTTTAAATGGACATCAAACTCGTTTTTTTAATATATATTTTAACATGAGTAGCACGTACCAGCACTTAAAGAAACATTCTACACCAGAAATGTTATTGTTTAAAAAGATAGATAACCCCTTTATTACCTATTCCCCAGTTTTGCATAACCAACCGTTATATTAATACACTTTTTACCTCTGTGATTACCTTGTATCTTAGCCTCTGCAAACTGTTCCTTATTTCAGTTCTTTTGACAGACTTACATTTTAGCCAATCAGTGCTGGCTCCTAGGTAACTCCACGTGCATGAGCACAATGTTATCTATATGACACACATGAACTAATAACCTCTAGTGGTGAAAAACTGTCAAAATGCATTCAGATAAGAGGCGGCCCTCATGATCTAAGAAATTAGCATATGAACCTACCTAGGTTTAGCTTTCAACTAAGAATACAAGAGAACAAAGCAAAATTGGTTATAAAAGTAAATTGTAAAGTTGTTTAAAATGACATGCCCTATCTGAAAGTTTATTTTGGACTAGACTGTCCCTTTAAGCACTACTCTCTTTATTATTATAATTACAACGTTTATAAGTAACCAATCACAGAAATATATGTCCTGGTCCTAGGTGGTATTTTTATTTTATGAGATTTCTCTATATAGGAGGGTACACTTATTTCACAGGGGGACTGGACCCAAACAACTAAGACCACCAAAGCAAAAATAGACATTATATTATAGCCAGCTGAGATGGGGTTAATATAAGTTGACTCCAAAACCTGCGCCATCTCTTAGACTAAGTATTTGTCTTCCTATAACAGATACATCACCTCACAAATAACGTCATCACAAGGGACTATTACTGCAATATAATAAATAGATCACATTACTTTGTAGGATATGTGTTTTTATAATATTTTTCCTTACAACTATAAAAATGCTTATCAGAATAATACATTTTACTTGGTAGAGCTAAACTGTGTAAATATTATCCACATTTCATATTGCAAATTATTCTGTCTTTTATACTGCAGTAATTTGTCTTAACATTTGTAAAAGCATCACACATATAGGGCCTGATGAGCAAACACTTGCCGAGATGGAGAGAAATCACATAAAATCTTTGGGGAATTTTTGTGAGCATCATAAGTGTCTCTCCTTTTTGAACTCTGTATATTAAGATAAACGGCTCACAAGCTAAAATTTTGCCTTTTAGGGACCTCCTAGTACTTATGAGAAATGTTAGATAATTTTAGTGGGGAGCTTTAGCGCATTGGACCCACAGTGTGAAAGATACATTTCCTCTAACTACATTTCTTTATATACGAACTGCTTCACCAGCCACATGCATTTATATGCAAGTTACAGTTATTGTTGTAAGATCTGTTGTTGCAAAGGGTATGGTCACACTTTTTGCCTTATTCTGCCATAGCATAAGTTTGTGTATCACTGCTATATAACCATAATTACTTTGTCTATAGCTGATAGCATGTTTCTATAGTTAGCTTTATTGTTGGTTCACTATTTATTAATAAACTGCATTTTCATTTATATATCATAACTGACATGTCTGCCCTAATTGTACTTTGGGGACAGACGCTCAGAATGTTTATACGTTTCCACCTACTGATACCATCATACATCGTTCCTATTTCCATCTTAATGGGAGGAGAGTCCACTGCTTCATTCATTACTTGTGGGAATTAAGAACCTGGCCACCAGGAGGAGGCATGGCACTCCATGTGACCGGGTGTGGCATCTTTAACTTCCTCGTTCTTGACCGGCGGTTGTAGGAGATGAAGCTGTTTCTCTGTAGCATGGGTCATAGGAGGTGGTGAGTGCCCCGGCGATTGGTATATTAAGGTGCTATTTAATTTATATCTAGTCCGCAATAAAAGCGCAAACTGTGTCTATTATGAGGAAGCTCTGGTTGATCTGCCTGCTCAAGTCTGTTCTACATGCTTTCATAAAATTGCATTATCTGAAAAGAGGTGCGTTCCCTACACTCGTCTCTGATTGCACATTCAGCTCCCCAGGGTACTACTAATCATGGACACGAAACAATATCTAAATGAAGCATATAGATTACTCAGTGACCAAAAACATAGAAAATACTAGATTTAAATCCTACCAACAAATTTTTAGCAAAACTGAACAAACCATTAATAGAGGGAAAGAAGATGGGAATTCTTAATGAGAAGGAATACAGGTATCTTACACCATGTTTTCCAAGAATTCCCATCTTCTATTTCCTACCCAAAATACATAAAAAATCTTAATAATCCACCGGGGAGACCCATTATATCTGGTATAAATTCAATGTCCGCAAACCTCTCTCAGTATGTGGATAAATTTCTTCAGAAACATGTAAAAAAATTAAATTTATATTTAAAAGACTCTACTCAATTTCTTAACCTAATAGAAAACCTGGCATGGGGAAAAAGATCTGATTATAGCAACTTGTGACGTCACGTCACTTTATACCATCATAGACCATAAAAAGGGACATCAGTAGAAAAAAATCTAAAAAAAGATCAGGCAATGTCTAAAGAACAAATAGAATTTATACTTAAAAGTATTAGCTTTATTCTTGAAAACAATTATTTTGCATTTGAAGGGAAATATTTCCTACAAATAGAGGGAACGGCGATGGGTACGAGGTTTGCACCTAGCTATGCCAATCTCTTTATGGGAGATTGGGAAGAGGATTTTTTATCTGGGGATAGATATGGTTGCAAATCTAGTACCCTAGAAGAGGTATATCGATGACCTCTTGTTAATCTGGAAAGGTCCTAGGGATAAATTGGAAGAAATGTTTACTAATATCAATACAAATGATAAAGGGCTGATTTTGACCCATAGCCATACTTTCAGCAAATAAATGGTATCGTTCCTAGACCTAGAGATTATGATAGTAGGGGACAGAATAGAGACAAAGACACATTTCAAGGAGGTAGACTCCAACAACTATATTCATGCAAACAGTTGTCACCTCAACGGCTGGAAAGAAAATATACTTATGGGTCAATGCGTTAGAATCAGAAAAAATTGCTCAAGATTGGTAGATTTTGATGATCAAGCTATTTCTCTTATAGAGAAATTAAATGCAAGGGGGTATAAGAAATAAAACATCAACAGAGCAGTTTTGAAAGCTAAATTAACTGACAGACACTTCTAGAATATAAGGAAAAAGAGCAATCAACTCTGAATAAAGACACTGCCAATGAAATAACAATTCCATTTATCACATATTTCAATGTGGACCATGGAATCATTAAGAGTATAGTCAGAAAACATTGGCACCTACTCAAAGCAGACCCACTTTTGGGTGACCTACTAGCTCCTAAACCGAAATTTGTATTTAGAAGGGCTCAAAATCTGAAGTAAATCCTGTCTCCAAGCGATCTTAAACAAAATTAAAAAGGTGAAAGTAATAAAAGATAAAGACCTTTTTAAAGGGAACAAAATCACAGGTTTTTACCCATGTTACACGTGTAAGGCTTGTCGACATAGTGTTAAGAAAAAAAGTATCACTATTCCAAACACAAATGAAGTGTTCACGATTAAAGATTTAATTAGATGTACACATAAGAATATAGTTTATGCACTACAATGCACATGTAATTTATTATATATTGGAGAAACAAAGAGAATGTTAAGAGATAGAATTAGGGAACACTTATGTTGCATTGATAATAAAATAGATAAAACACATTTATATCAACACTTTCAGGAGGTACACAAGGGTAAAATTAATGATCTTAAATATTGGGGTATATATAAGGTTAGAGAAGGGGAGATATTGAGACAAAGCTGGTAATCAAAGAGGCTGAATTAATATACAAATTTGACACACTATATCCTAAAGGCCTGAATTCAGAGCTTGATCTGTCACCACTCCTATTTGAATAGAATATTTAATCTATGGGTTGATAATGTAATAAATGTATAAATATCCTACTATTAGTATCAAATAAAAAGGCTTTTATGAAATAACTATAATTTGGCTACTAAATGTGTCTCTATAAAATACATAATAAAGGGAAAAATCTTATCCTTTAAGGGAATGTTCCCTTGGCTTGTCTATAATGTGTTTAGACTGCCTTAAATAAAGTGAAGTAATATATTATATCTTGAAATATTACTGTGGAAAATACACCTTAAGAAGCAGGAATGTGTGTTCAAAGTATACCGCTCAGAATAAGGATTATGTTTAGTACATCAATTTATATATTAAGACACTGAAGTAAGCAATAGAAATGTTTCAAAAGTATGTAAATATACCACCTTGTATAAGAAAATGGTTAAATTATAGAATACCACCTTACATTTTGATTTGCCACTAATTTGCTGTAACCAATGAAATACGCCCATGACCTTTAAAAGGATATTCACTTATGCCTAAAATTTATCTTGATAAAGCCCATCATAGGGTGAAACGCGTTGATGAAAATAGGCTGTGAATATCGATGAGAGAAAGCTGTCAATATTACACTTGTTTCAAGAGTGTTATGTTTGGAGGATACTGAGAACTTTACAATAAACCGGGTTATTTTGATTATGCATTAAAGCCATCATTTGCGTGCTATTAGCACTAAGTGCAAGTGGATTCAACTGCTTTTATTTGCTAATAGAAGTTTGCTACTATATCTGAAGAAGAAACAGAAAGATAACATTGTATTTGCTCCAACTGCAAGCCAAGCCGCTATATGGAGGATCTGTATCGTGACGTAGGCACAAGTCACGTGAGTGGCAACAGCTGATCAACGCCAGGAGCACCTTGGAAAGAACCGCGGTAAGGAACCAGAGCATGTACTACGGCTCACGCAGGTGAAAAAGTGTAACTGAGCCTGTGGGACGGTCTTTCTCTGCTCTAAGGTAAACATACATTACCAATACAATCCGTTTTTTCTGCACCTTCATTATATGGGCAATTCTACACCAAAAGACAGTGTTTCTGTTATGGTCCAGCAAGCGGGCGTTTTTTCTTAATTGCACATATACGCCTTAAGTTAAACAAAATTGAAATTTGAAGTGGACTGTGAATTATCGTGTATACACTTATATAGATCCACAAGTTGCCATATAAGGAGACTTTCTCTGGTGGTATACTGTATTGCTGCTCATTATATATGTATTAAGCCTGTAACCCTTGTTTATAAATACAGGTATACCCCGCTCATACAGCGGGTTAGGGACCGGAGCCCCGCTGTAAAGTGAAAACCGCCTTAAAGTGAAACAAGGCAGTTTTAGCTTTCTTTTTACTTGCCAGTGTGTTTGAAAACATGTTTGAACTAACATATATTATGGGTGCAATAGCACTAAGTTTAGTTTAACACTAGCACAGCACAGTATTAAATTAGTATTCAATAAATACTGTTCCTGTAAAATAGTGACAATAACTGTAGTAAAATTTGCCAGACTATAAACTAAGACACAAATTGCACTGCAATGCTGTAAACAGTGAACAGTGCATAACAAGATGGTGCCAGTCACTTTTCTCGCAATCTCACGATGATTACAGCACTGTTTCAAAAACTTTGGAGGTTAAACTTCAGTTTCACGAAGCGCTGTAAAGTGAGGTATACCTGTATACAGGAAGCATTTTATTTTTTGGTGAGGCTGGTTATCTGTAACACACAAGTTTGCTATACTTTGGGTATACAATATTGTTCATAAACACCAATTTGTTTTTTAGGATTTTTAACCATTTTGGGAGGCGTCCCTTAATTTTTATTGATTTACTTGTATGTGATAATTGATGAATAAATATTTTTTATGGTAACGGTGTAGTTTTTTCTCGAGAATCTAATCTTTTATAAGGTCTGTTGTACATATATAGAGACAAACAATTATTTTTAAGTATCCCTTATACTCTAAGATACCTTTAGCTCATCTGCAGCGCCCTCTAAATATTCTTAACTCCTCCCGCGGGAGGGGCCCTTTGGCCGCCAGATTTCGCTGATCAGTTACAAACGGCGGTTTCGGGGGGGCCTTTAATGCCTTACCACGCCCTGATAAGCGCAAGCGAAAGGTGAAGCATAGCTATCTGTCCCAGGGGTTATCTACTCCGCTGGATGTCTTTGACAGATTATCAGCTGATAAGGATGACTCCAGACGCTTCGGAGGATGTTTTTTTCTGGGTTGGAATCGGCGACTTCTAGACCTCCGTCTGCGAAGGAGCCGGATTTTAAATTTAAGATGGAGCATTTGTGCTTTCTGCTGAAAGAGGTGCTTGCTACGTTGGAGGTTCCTGAACTGAAACTGCCGGAGGAACTTTCGATCCCTAAGTTAGTGTTTACAAGGACAGGGTGTTGCCTCAGACTTTCCCTGTCCCCATTAAAATGGCTAATATTGTTAAGAATGAATGGGAGAAACTTGGTTCGTCCTTTTCCCCATCTACTTCTTTTAAAAAGCTGTTCCCCGTTCCGGACTCGCAGCTTCAGCTGTGTGGGGGGGGGGGGGGGGCATTCCTAAGGTGAATGGTGCTATCTCCATGCTCGCTAAGAGAACGACTATCCCACTCGAGGATAGCTCTTTGTTCAAGGAGCCCATGGATACAAAATTGGAGTCCATGTTGAGAAAGATTTTCCAACTCACGGGGTATGTTTTTCAACCGGCAGCGGTGGCTGGGGCGGCTACCTAGTGGTGTGACGCTCTGTCAGCTATGGTCGAGGAGATACAGGAACCTATTAAGGCCTTAAATGTAGCTTATTCGTTCATCTGTGATGCAAATATGCAAATTATTCGCCTGAATGCCAAGACATTAAGTTTTTCTGTTTTAGCCCGTAGGGCTCTGTGGTTAAAGTCGTGGCCTGCTGACATGACTTCCAAGTCTAGATTACTTTCCCTCCCATTTTAAAGAGAAGGTTCTCTTTGGTCCAGGCCTGGTCACGGGTGGCAAGGGTGCTTTCCTGCCACAGGATAACAAAAATAAGCCTAAGGGGTCTATTTTTTGTTCGGACAAGTCTCATCGCCATCAGCCTGCTGCAAAGACAGAGCAGTCCAAGGGATCTTGGAAGCCAGCTAACTCTAGGAACAAAGCCAAGCAGAGCATGAAGCCCGGCGAGGCAAAATCAGCATGAAGGGGTGGCCCCCGCCGTCTCTGGATCGCATAGGGGGCAGACTTTTTCTCTTTTTGCGGAGACCTGGATAAGAGACGTTCAGGACCCTTGGGTTCTGGAGGTCGTAGCCCATGGTTACAGGATAGGGTTCAAGACTCATCTGCCCAGAGGCAGATTCCTCCTGTCAAACATATCTTCAAGTCCAGAGGAGAGAGAGACGCCTTCCTAGGACTGTTCAAGTCCCTCTAGCAGAAAAAGGTCTGGGGTATTATTCAAACCTTTTCGTGGTCCCAAAGAAGGAGGGCACGTTTCACCCAATTCTGGATCTAAAGTGCCTAAACAAGTTTCTGTCAGTCCCATCGTTCAAAATGGAGACGATCAGGTCAATTCTGCCCCTAGTTCAAGAGGGACAATTCATGACGACAGTAGATTTGAAGGATGCTTACCTTCATATGACAATACACAAGGATCATTTCAGGTTCCTAAGATTCGCATTTCTGGACCAACACTTCCAGTTTGTGGCTCTACCGTTGGGTCTGGCGACTACCACAAAAGTCTTTACGAGGGTTCTGGGGGCGATGCTTTGCGGTAGCGAGGAGCAGAGGTATTACAGTGGCTCCTTATATGGATGATATCTGGTCCAGGCTCCCTCCTACAGTCTCGCGGAGGAGCACTCAAGGGATCTGCTCCTTCTCCTTCGATCCCATGGATGGAAGATAAACGAAGGAAAGAGTTTCCTGGTCCCAAGCAACAGGGTGGAATTCTTGGATACGATAATAGATTCCTTATCCATGAAGATATTCTTGACAGATCAGAGACGTTGCAAGATTGCGTCCAGCTGTCTTGCCCTTCAGACCTCCTCAAGGACATATGTGGCCAGGTGTATGGAGGTAATTGGGCTCTGGTATCCAGCATAGATGTCATTCCATACGCCAGGTTCCATCTCAGACCTCTCCAGGTGTGCATGTTGAGACAATGGAATGGCGATCACTCAGATCTATCTCAACAGGTATCTCTGGACAACCAAACAAGAGAATCCCTCTCTTGGTAGATCCGTCCAGGACAGCTGTCCCAGGGGACATCCTTCTTAAGACCATTCTGGGAGATTGTGACCAGTGACGCAAGTCTATCAGGATGGGGTGCTGTTTTGGGTGCCAAAAAGTCACAGGGCAGGTGGACTCAAGAGCAATCGAGTCTACCGATAAATATTCTGGAACTTCAAGCGATTATTTAACGCTCTGGGGTCGTCCCAATTCATCAGATTCCAGTCAGACAACATTACCTGGGTGGCTTACATAAACCATCGGGGGGGACGAGAAGCTCCTTAGGCATGAGGGAAGTATCTCAGATTCTGGAATGGGCAGAGTCCCACAATTGTTCGCTCTCGGCGATCCACATTCCGGGTGTGGACAACTGGGAAGCAGGTTTTCTGAGCAGACAAGCGTTTCATCCAGGGGAATGGTCTTTCCACCCCGAGGTGTTTGCGGATGGGGGACGCCAGAGATAGACCTCATGGCGTCCAGACTCAACTTCAATGTACCCAGATACGGGTCGCGGTCAATGGATCCCCAGGCGGAGCTGATAGATGCCTTAGCGGTGCCCTGGGAGTTCAACCCACTTTACGTATTTCCACCGTTGCCTCTTCTACCTTGTGTAGTGGCCCGCATCAAGCAGGAGCAAGCTTCAGCTATTCTGATTGCTCCGTTGTGGCTACGGAGAACGTGGTTTGCGGATCTGGTGGGGATGTCATAGTCTCCTCCATGGAGGTTACCCTGTCGCAGAGATCTGCTGGTTCAGGGTACCTTTCTACACCAAAATATCAATTCTCTGAGGCTGACTGCATGTAGATTGAACGTCTAGTCTTAGCCAAGAGAGGATTTTAGGAGAGAGTGATTGATACTCTCATTCAGGCCAGGAAAATGGTCACTCGGCTGCCACTGGATTGGTTTTCTTCACAAGGTTGTGTTGAATCGTAACATAAATCAGGAAATACGTAATTCCCGTCTTCTGTGTCCTAACCCTTCTTCGTCAAAGAAAGGTTACTTCATAATTTGAGATGTGGTTCGGGGCATTGTAGTTTTTCTATCTTCAGGCACGAAGGAATTTTAGACAGATCTTCACTTTTATTTGATATTTATTCGGTGGAAGCGCAGGGGGCAGAGTGCCTCTTCCACTTAACTGTCTTTTTGGTTGAGAGGAGCTTGATACGTCTGGCCTGTGAGACAGGCAGGACATAAGCTCCTCAGAGGATCTCGGCTCACTCAACTAGGGCTGTGGCCTCTTCTTGGGCTTTTCAGAACGAGGCTTCTATGGAGCAGATTTGAAGGCAGCTACTTGGTCCTCCTTACATACTTTTGCAAAATTTTACAAATTTGATGTTTTTGCTTCGGCGGAAGCAGCTTTTGGGAGACGGGTTCTGCAGGCTGTGGTGCCCTCAGTTTAGGGTCCCAGACACCTTTTGCCCTCCCGTTTTTTTTTCATTCAGTGTCCTCTAGAGCTTGGGTATTTGTTCCCACAAGCAATGAATGAAGCAGTGGACTCTCCTCCCATTTAGATGGAAAACATAAATTATGCTTACCTGATAATTTAATTTCCATCTGTGGGAGGAGAGTCCACTGCTCCAACCCTTTTCTACAGGTGGGCGGACCTAAATTTAATTTTATTCTTCTGGCACCTTTTTATACCCTGATATTTCTCCTTGTGTTCCTTGTTCCCTTGGCAGAATGAAGGGGGGATGAGGGGAGTAGGGAAGGTATTTAAGCCTTTGACTGGGATGTCTTTGCCTCCTTTTGGTAGCCAGGTTCTTAATTCCCACAAGTAATGAATGAAGCAGTGGACTCTCCTCCCACAGATGGAAATTTAAATTATCAGTCAAGCATAATTTATGTTTTTGTGGGAACCATTATCACTGTGCTGCATTTATGCAGTAACGTAAATAAGTGGTTCAATTCTGAAACCCATTTCAAGCGACTTAAATAAAGATGTTAGTACTAAACCTTTTTTGTTTTGTACAATATTTATCACCTGTTTGTGTTGTAATTTTTTAATATATACAGTAGATATAACATATCCTAAACATTTGCTTCTTAGAAGAGTTAAAAAATTGTTTCTGCTGAAATCGGAAAATAGCCATGATTTAATCATTTCTCGTAACTGTAATATTCTGAGCCATTCGATAAAGGGAGGTAAATCCACTATATGAGTGTGAAATACTTTTTATTTTAATTGTAGTAAATTGAAAGCTATATTAAAGGAACAGTCTGGTCAAAATCAAAATGCACATAAATTAATTACATCTTTTAATAGAAACATATTTGCAATATACATGTATTGGTAAACACACTTCTAGTGATATTTATTACTGTTTTATTAACATTTTTCTCTGTACTTGAAACATAACTAGAGATTCTCTGTACACCAGGATTTTTAATAGCGCAGCTGCTATGAGAGCTAGTGGGGCTTGTATCATGTCGGCAATTGACACATTAAGTCATTGCCAGGTGGTACAAGCATCTTAGGCTCTCTGAGTAAGTGACATATTTAAAATGCTGGTGCACGGTGCATACTTAAATACACTTTTTTTTGAGAATACATGTATATTGCTAAAAATGCTTCTATTCAAAACTGAAATGCATCTATGTGGATTCCAATTTTGGCTGAAATGTCCCTTTAACAGCTCAATCTCTGGACTAATTGCACCAAGTATTCCATTTCACATGACTTGTGCTCCCACTGATTATTCAGTTTGCTGTACCATAACACATGAAGGCTGATATAACTTTTTTTTTTTTATTAACTCAGTCTGTTTGTTTTTCAGGAAATGGCACTGACGTTTATTGAAGACTTGCATTCCTACCATGAGAATTTTACACCAGTTTTGCGATGTCTGCATTATTTTACTTCAATTCTTCCCAAGTATCCTTTAGGCAAGCAGGTGAGTGGGTGTTATAGAGATGCCAAATAAAGTGTAAACCAGGCAGAGGAGAGGACAACTGTTCTATTACAGAGAATTACAAAATAATGCTCTTTAACAAAAACAAAAAACAACCTTTTGTTGCCCTTTAAGTATCTGCACTTGTCTCTTTAATACCAGTATATTTTGTCCAAATTCTTTGTGCTTAGGTGTAAGTATAAAACATGCGTTATTTAGTTGCACTTAATTTAACCAGTGCAAATTGTTTATACATGTTTTATCTTACTGTAATCATAACTAAGCATTTTGAAAAAAAATGTTGTCCTCCAGAGGGCGCTGGTATTGTACTTAAAAAAAAAAAACAAAAACGAAAACTTACCGTGGGAACTCAAGCACTTGAATTAATGCAGAATCACATCTACATGCTCATTGTTCGTTCATTAGCAAGCTCAGAATGTGAGCACTAAAGAAAGTAATGGTGACCATAACAACCAGCCTTTATAGCCTCCAAAGCTGTACAAAGACATATTTCTTGACCAAAAAAAAAAGCTTTATTATCGACCAAAATCCATTAAAGGGCTAATTCTCACGTAACAAGTCAGAAAAATAGCTTAGAAAAGTAATATTGCCTTGTTTAGTCCTTTCTAAAGACAGCTGCTTTATTTAAAATAATATAGAGAAAAGCAATTCAAATGTCCTACTTTAGGGACCCTGGGGGGGGAGTGTTCATTAGATATGAGTAATGAAAATAGCAGTGGTGGTTACAAAATAGTGAAGCAAGATAGAGTGGGGTTTGCTTAATGCACAGCTGTTACACATACAAGCAATGCATATAAAATGTCAGATATGAAAGGAAAACACATGATACTTCTGATGCAAACCTGACTACTTGTTACTTTCATCTGATCATTTAAGTAAAAATATGACATTTATTTTATTTTGAAATGCCCTTATGGTAGGTTTATATTTCTTACAGATAAGGGAGCTTTATTGTGCGTGTTTGGAGAAAAAGGTCTGGGAAACAGAAGACTACAGTTCTGCATTGCTTCTGCTTCGGTATTTCTATCTATAACAAAACTGTACAAAAATGTCAGCCGATTAATTAAAAGGACATAAATGTGCAAAAAGAAAATGTTGTAATGTGTTATATGCAAGCAATAGTGTAATACAACTGTTCTAACTATGTGTTTAACACTGGCAAAGAGGTTAGACACAGAAAGTGGGGGCCAGAGCAGCAATGCACTACTGGGAGCTAGCTGAGCACATCAGTTGAGCCAATGATGAAGCATAAGTGTGTAGCCACCAATGACATCTAGCTCCCAGTAGTGCATTGCTACTGCTGTGGATATGTACATATGCTTTTCAACAAGGGATGCCAAGAAAACCAAGTACATTTGATAATACAAGTAAATTGAAAAAGTCTTTTAAAATAGCGTGCTCTGCTGCATGAAGATTTATTTTGACTTTCGTGTTCATTTTAAAGGGACAGTCTACACTAAAATTGTTATTGTTTAAAAATATAAATAATGCCTTTACTACCCATTCCCCCGACTTTGCACAACAAACAATATTCTATTAATATACTTTATAACATTTAAACCTCTAAAATTCTGCCTGTTTCTAAGCCACTACAAACATCTTCTTCTTATCACATGCTTTTTATTTGCTTTTCACAACATGAGACTGCTAGTTCATGTGAGCCATATAGATAACATTGTCTTCACTCCTGAGGAGTTATTTAAGACTAAGCACAACACAGCACAAAATGCAAGTCAATAGATAATAAATAAATAAAAAGTCATGTGATCAGGGGGCTGTCGGATGATGCTTAGATACAAGGTAATCACAGAGGTAAAAAGTATATTAATCTAACTGTATTGGTTATGCAAAACTGGGGATTTGGTAATAAAGGGATTATCTATCTTTTTTTAAACAATAACAATTATATTGTAGACTGTCCCTTTAAATGGTCTCATCTTTTTATTTTTTTATATTTTTTCATCTTTAGGTCATGTTCTTGGTTAGGCCAGTAACAATGCATTTGCTGTGTTTACTGTTTTATTGTAGTTTTTATTTTTAAATCCCTCTGACTTCTATTTTAATTTTTTTCTAACTTTTTTTCCCCCCAGTTACAAAACCTAGCAACAGAGTGCAGGAGCCTAAATAGGCAGAACACGAATCATTATTAGCAAGAAACAGAGTAGTTAATGTCTCAACGTTGTTGTTTGTGATATGTCTCCCCTTTTTCTTGTATGCTATGTACATTTCTTACTGACGCAAGGTTGTGCTTTATGGGAGCAATTAATGGAGCTTTACATAAAACAGCTGTGGTTGTTATCACAAAATAACAGTCTGCATATGTTTTGTTAAAATCACTTCCATCATCTAAACCGAGGTCTGCAAACCTCCAGGTGATATCCTTTGTCCTGCTGGAGTATGATCATGATTTTGCAGAGATGTGGCACTCTAATGCTGGTATTTATTGTGTTAGTAAATATGAAGAAAGAATGTGGCGAGCATGCAGTTGCTCTCAGTGCAAATGTGGTGCGTAATAAGCTGCACCACTCTCCTTGGCTCTGTCACTAATCAGTTTATGAACTCACCGTGTGGTTGACCTAGCAGTTTGCACAATTTCCATGTTTTTTTCTCTTATTACTAATTGTTGCCCTGTTTTGTTAGTGATGTCGGTAGCAATTGTCAGTCACGTGCCAGCTAGCTTGCTGAACATAGCCAAGAAGGAACACGTTACTTCTCTTTAATGTTGCCAACATTGCTAACCCTCACAATCTCGCTTCTCTTTTTTAACTTCATAATTTCTTAAAGGGACGGGAAACTCAAAATTTTTCTTTCATGATTTAGAAAGAGCATGCAATTTTGAACAACTTTCCAAATTACTTCTATTATCTAATTTGTTTCATTGTCTTGATATTTGTTGAGAAGCATATCTAATTAGGCCCAGGAGCTGCTGATGGTGGCTGCACTTGTTTGATTGGCTCACCCATGTGCATTGCTATTTGTTATTCAAATGATACCTAAAGAATGAAGCAAATAGATAAAAGTAAATTGGAATGCTGTTTAAAATTGTATTCTTTACTTGAATCATGAAATACAATTTTGGGGTTTCATGTCCCTTTAAGAGAAATTAAACTCAACATCACTCCCCCCCCCTAAAATTGTTTGTTTATTTAAAGGGATATAAAAGTGCACAGAGAACCTTTTCTAATAGGTTAGTGTAGATTGTCAGACCCAGATACATACTACGCAGTGATTGTATAAATTCATTCAGAAGCTCAAATACACCTCCCCCTAATTGGTGACTGTAAAGGTGATGAGATACTTTTACCCCCAGGTGGGGCGTATTATTGAAGTGTACTGAAACAGCAAACCTTTGCAATTTTGTTTTATGCAGATGTTTTGTAATACAGTGTTTAACTGCACATATTTACTGTGCCAATATATAAACACTTTAATGTGTTTTGTGTTTGAGAGCTAAAAATGTCACTGTAATATTGCAGGTGGATCAGTAACTGCTCTCAATCCACCTCTACATATACACAACTCACTGATTATAGCAAAAAAACCTTTAGATTCATGTACAGTACATTATTTGTATGCTTCTACTCTCAAATCAAATATCTGCTTCTTAAAGGGACAGTTAAGGCATAATTAGACATTCATGATTCAGAGCATACAACTCTCCAATGTACTTATATTATTTAATTTGCTTCCTTCTCTTGTTTTCATTTGCTGAAAGTTTTATCTAGGTAAGCTCAGGAGCAGCACAGAACCTAGGTTCTAGTTGCTGATTGGTGGCTGCATATATGTATACAGATTGTCATTGGCTCACCCATGTGTTCAGTTAGAAACCAAAAGTGCATTGCTGCTCCTTCAACAAATGATACCAAGAGAATGGAGCACTTTTGATAATAGAAGTAAATGGAAAGTTGTTAAAAACTGTGGCCTAGATTTGGAGTTCGGCGGTAGCCGTCAAAACCAGCGTTAGAGGCTCCTAACGCTGGTTTTGGCCGCCCGCTGGTATTTGGAGTCAGTGATTAAAGGGTCTAACGCTCACTTTTCAGCCGCGACTTTTCCATACCGCAGATCCCCCTACGCCATTTGCGTAGCCTATCTTTTCAATGGGATCTTTCTAACGCCGGTATTTAGAGTCGTTTCTGAAGTGAGCGTTAGAGATCTAACGACAAGATTCCAGCCGCCTGAAAATAGCAGGAGTTAAGAGCTTTCTGGCTAACGCCGGTTTATAAAGCTCTTAACTACTGTACCCTAAAGTACACTAACACCCATAAACTACCTATGTACCCCTAAACCGAGCTCCCCCCACATCGCCGCCACTCGATTAAAATTTTTAACCCCTAATCTGCCGACCGCCACCTACGTTATACTTATGTACCCCTAATCTGCTGCCCCTAACCCCGCCGACCCCTATATTATATTTCTTAACCCCTAACTTGCCCCCCACAACGTCGCCGCAAGCTACTTAACATAATTAACCCCTAATCTTCCGACCGCAAATCGCCGCCACCTACGTTATCCCTATGTACCCCTAATCTGCTACCCCTAACATCGCCGACCCCTATATTATATTTATTAACCCCTAATCTGCCCCCCTCAACGTCGCCGACACCTGCCTACACTTATTAACCCCTAATCTGCCGAGCGGACCTGAGCGCTACTATAATAAAGTTATGAACCCCTAACCCGCCTCACTAACCCTATCATAAATAGTATTAACCCCTAATCTGCCCTCCCTAACATCGCCGACACCTAACTTCAATTATTAACCCCTAATCTGCCGACCGGAGCTCACCGCTATTCTAATAAATGTATTAACCCCTAAAGCTAAGTCTAACCCTAACACTAACACCCCCCTAAGTTAAATATAATTTTTATCTAACGAAATAAATTAACTCTTATTAAATAAATGATTCCTATTTAAAGCTAAATACTTACCTGTAAAATACATCCTAATATAGCTACAATATAAATTATAATTATATTATAGCTATTTTAGGATTAATATTTATTTTACAGGCAACTTTGTAATTATTTTAACCAGGTACAATAGCTATTAAATAGTTAAGAACTATTTAATAGTTACCTAGTTAAAATAATAACAAAATTACCTGTAAAATAAGTCCTAACCTAAGATATAATTAAACCTAACACTACCCTATCAATAAAATAATTAAATAAACTACCTACAATTACCTACAATTAACCTAACACTACACTATCAATAAATTAATTAAACACAATTCCTACAAATAAATACAATTAAATAAACTAGCTAAAGTACAAAAAATAAAAAAGATCTAAGTTACAGAAAATAAAAAAATATTTACAAACATAATAAAAATATTACAACAATTTTAAACTAATTACACCTACTCTAAGCCCCCTAATAAATTAACAAAGCCCCCCAAAATAAAAAATTCCCTACCCTATTCTAAATTAAAAAAGTTACAAGCTCTTTTACCTTACCAGCCCTGAACAGGGCCCTTTGCGGGGCATGCCCCAAGAATTTCAGCTCTTTTGCCTGTAAAAGAATAAATACAATACCCCCCCCCCAACATTACAACCCACCACCCACATACCCCTAATCTAACCCAAACCCCCCTTAAATAAACCTAACACTAAGCCCCTGAAGATCTTCCTACCTTGTCTTCACCATACCAGGTTCACCGATCCGTCCTGAAGAGCTCCTCCGATGTCCTGATCCAAGCCCAAGCGGGGGCTGAAGAGGTCCATGATCCGGTCAAAGTCTTCATCCAAGCGGGGCAGAAGAGGATCTTCCATCCGATTGAAGTCATCATCCAGGCGGCATCTTCGATCTTCTTCCATCCGGAGCGAAGCGGCAGGATCCTGAAGACATCCAGCGCGGAACATCCATCCGGACCGACGACTGAACGACGAATGACTGTTCCTTTAAGGGACGTCATCCAAGATGGCGTCCCTCGAATTCCGATTGGCTGATAGGATTCTATCAGCCAATCGGAATTAAGGTAGGAATTTTCTGATTGGCTGATGGAATCAGCCAATCAGAATCAAGTTCAATCCGATTGGCTGATCCAATCAGCCAATCAGATTGAGCTTGCATTCTATTGGCTGTTCCGATCAGCCAATAGAATGCGAGCTCAATCTGATTGGCTGATTGGATCGGCCAATCGGATTGAACTGGATTCTGATTGGCTGATTCCATCAGCCAATCAGAAAATTCCTACCTTAATTCCGATTGGCTGATAGAATCCTATCAGCCAATCGGAATTCGAGGGACGCCATCTTGGATGACGTCCCTTAAAGGAACAGTCATTCGTCGTTCAGTCGTCGGTCCGGATGGATGTTCCGCGCTGGATGTCTTCAGGATCCTGCCGCTTCGCTCCGGATGGAAGAAGATCGAAGATGCCGCCTGGATGATGACTTCAATCGGATGGAAGATCCTCTTCTGCCCCGCTTGGATGAAGACTTTGACCGGATCATGGACCTCTTCAGCCCCCGCTTGGGCTTGGATCAGGACATCGGAGGAGCTCTTCAGGACGGATCGGTGAACCTGGTATGGTGAAGACAAGGTAGGAAGATCTTCAGGGGCTTAGTGTTAGGTTTATTTAAGGGGGGTTTGGGTTAGATTAGGGGTATGTGGGTGGTGGGTTGTAATGTTGGGGGGGGGGTATTGTATTTATTCTTTTACAGGCAAAAAAGCTGAAATTCTTGGGGCATGCCCCGCAAAGGGCCCTGTTCAGGGCTGGTAAGGTAAAAGAGCTTGTAACTTTTTTAATTTAGAATAGGGTAGGGATTTTTTTATTTTGGGGGGCTTTGTTATTTTATTAGGGGGCTTAGAGTAGGTGTAATTAGTTTAAAATTGTTGTAATATTTTTCTTATGTTTGTAAATATTTTTTTATTTTCTGTAACTTAGATCTTTTTTATTTTTTGTACTTTAGCTAGTTTATTTAATTGTATTTATTTGTAGGAATTGTGTTTAATTAATTTATTGATAGTGTAGTGTTAGGTTAATTGTAGGTAATTGTAGGTAGTTTATTTAATTATTTTATTGATAGGGTAGTGTTAGGTTTAATTATATCTTAAGTTAGGACTTATTTTACAGGTAATTTTGTTATTATTTTAACTAGGTAACTATTAAATAGTTTTTAACTATTTAATAGCTATTGTACCTGGTTAAAATAATTACAAAGTTACCTGTAAAATAAATATTAATCCTATAATAGCTATAATATAATTATAATTTATATTGTAGCTATATTAGGATGTATTTTACAGGTAAGTATTTAGCTTTAAATAGGAATCATTTATTTAATAAGAGTTAATTTATTTCGTTAGATAAAAATTATATTTAACTTAGGGGGGTGTTAGTGTTAGGGTTAGACTTAGCTTTAGGGGTTAATACATTTATTAGAATAGCGGTGAGCTCCGGTCGGCAGATTAGGGGTTAATAATTGAAGTTAGGTGTCGGCGATGTTAGGGAGGGCAGATTAGGGGTTAATACTATTTATGATAGGGTTAGTGAGGCGGATTAGGGGTTAATAACTTTATTATAGTAGCGCTCAGGTCCGCTCGGCAGATTAGGGGTTAATAAGTGTAGGCAGGTGTCGGCGACGTTGAGGGGGGCAGATTAGGGGTTAATAAATATAATATAGGGGTCGGCGATGTTAGGGCAGCAGATTAGGGGTACATAGGGATAACGTAGGTTGCGGCGGTTTACGGAGTGGCAGATTAGGGGTTTAAAAAAATATGCAGGGGTCAGCGATAGCGGGGGCGGCAGATAAGGGGTTAATAAGTGTAAGGCTAGGGGTGTTTAGACTCGGGGTACATGTTAGGGTGTTAGGTGCAGACGTAGGAAGTGTTTCCCCATAGGAAACAATGGGGCTGCGTTAGGAGCTGAACGCTGCTTTTTTGCAGGTGTTAGGTTTTTTTTCAGCTCAAACAGCCCCATTGTTTCCTATGGGAGAATCGTGCACGAGCACGTTTTTGAGGCCGGCCGCGTCCGTAAGCAACTCTGGTATCGAGAGTTGCATTTGCGGTAAAAATGCTCTACGCTCCTTTTTTGGAGCCTAACGCAGCATTTGATTAAACTCTCGATACCAGAGTTAAATTTATGGTGCGGCCAGAAAAAAGCCCGCGGAGCGTTAGCAGCCCTTTTACCGCCGAACTCCAAATCTAGGCCTGTATGTTCTACCTAAATCATGAAAGAAACATTTTGGGTTTCATGTCCCTTTAATATCGCTTACCCACAAACCTATTTGAGAAAGATGATCCTGAAATGAGACACAGTCTGAATAGCGGTTTAACAACAAATCCTTATTAGATATCTGAATCTACCAGTGATACAACATTTATAGCCATTCATTGGTTTAAATGGGTTGGAATGTTAATGTGAATCTGTTTATTAGCAGATTCCCTCTTCTGCTGCAGTCGAGTTGTGAAATGATTTTATAGTAGATGGCTGATTTTAATATAATTTGCATTTCATTTTTTTAGGATGTTGGCAAAAGATGAACTTATGGCAACACTTCAGAAATGTGTGGAAGTTTTAAAGCCGTATTCTGGAAAACAGCTTGGCAATGCATTAGAAAAGCTGGAGGAGTTCCTGGTTCTTTTCCAGAGTCTTGAAGGTAAACGTCTAGTAAACAGCCCACTCTGCTGGCAGCAAATGAATAAAAACCCATGGTAACTGGTGGGGCTTTGATGTGTATCCACCCACTTGTATACATTAGTGTGCACCTTTTGCTTTTAGCCATCTGGAAAATAAGTAATATATCCTAATCACTCCCTGATCTTACTGTAAAACTGATGTTTAGTAGAATTACTCCAACAGCTTGATCTATAAGTGTATTCACAGTACTTGTTTTTATCCTTTATAAATTCTGATTCCCACATATATATTCGAGGGAGTAGATTTTCATCCTTTGGATACAATTGTGAAAAGCGCAACCTGTAAAGCACTAGATTACAAGTGTGTTGTGTGTATGAAGAGGTGGCTTTAGGACAGTTACTGATACATCTGCAATATTACAGTGACATCTTTAGCTCTCAAACACAAAAGGGACATTAAAGTGTTTATATATATATATATATATATATATATATATATATTGGCATAGTAAATATGTGCAGTTAAACACTACATTACAAGACATCTGCATCAAACAATGTTTTTATTTTAAAAGGGTTATGTAGTTAGCAAAAATTGCAGTGGTTTAGTGTTACAGAGAACTTTAATGATACACCCTTGAAAGGCCTTGAGGTGAATGTATCTTAACTCATTTGCAGTCTCCAATTAGGGGGAGGTGTATATGAGGGTTTGGACTAATTCATGCAGTCACTGGGTAGTAGGTATCGGAGTCTGACAACATACAGCATATCATCAGGAACATTAAACCCTGCTAGACCAATACTTTATCAGCTCATAACTGTCCTCAGCAAAGCAGACCTAAGGAGAACAGAATGTTAAAGCTAGGGAAACTTTAAAGGACATGTAACTCAAAATGCTACTGTCATGTATATGAAAGAGCAGCAGTTAAATGTGTTAAAAATGTTTGTTTTTCATGCAAAGGGTTAGTAAAAGTTGTTTAAATTGGGGGGGGCGGAGTTGACTGCCAGAGTGAGAGGACGTGTTACCTGAGAGCTCCTCTCTTTTTTGCCTAAAACTACCTAAAATCAAAGCTAAAAACCCATATCTACAAGATAAATAGTAGATTTCCTGCTCCTAAGACAGTCTGGGACATCAGAGAGATCTAACTGAGGATTTCGTGCAACTTTATCTGACTAGTGAGCGGAGCTGGCGTGTTGCGCATTTCATTTTGCTATCCGGAGCAGCTAATCTAAGTGAGCTCTTCACACCACTGAGGACTAGTTTTGTGGCTCAACCTCACTCCGGAGGGTCGGGGCTCCGCTCCGGAGTGCTAGGACACCATCTATCTACAACCAGCATCGTGACCACCAGAAGCTAGAGGTACTTCAGTTGCCGAATATTTCGGCGATCACCTACATCCCTGACCACGACTTACCGGATCAACCCACAATCCTCAGTGCTGACCATTGACCGGAGATTCTGGCTGAGCTCGGCGATCGGTGGTGACACGATACAACCGCAAGTAAGGCCCGTTAGCCCACAGGTGCGCCATTTCAATCCTGGCGCGAACATCCGCCATTTCTCCACACCTCAGGGAGAAAAACCGAAAAGTATTTAACCGGCGCTGGCCCAGGAATATCAATAACTACTGATCCTCAGAACTACATGGTGGGTAAGACCTTTATATAACCACTGTACATTGGCAATATTAATAATCCCAGTACTAAGCTTATTGCGCTCCCTCATCAGACTTTGAGGCCTGCAAGTGGCTAACAGGGACAGCTATTTCTCTTACTACCACCAGAATACATAAGAGTGGCTTGAGCTTCATATTATAACACAGCAACTTAAGGCTTTCACACTTTACCAATTATTGCTAGAGACTGTGCTTAAGTGATACTGACAGGATATAATTTCATCAGTTTTCCTATAAATTGAGGAGAAGAAAGTACAGGCAGATTGAGGAGGCGGCTGCTGCAAAGCTTATCTGCCCCATGTGGGATTCTAAAACAGCAATAGATGATTGTGAAATATACTGACAAGAACATACACATACCCTCCTTTTAGTGATATCTAACATCACAATTGATTTATACAAAACAAAAAAGACTGTCTTTTGCATTTGAACTGCAGTATTCCATGTTATCAGGATTGCACCAAAAAAAAAAAAAAAAAAAGCTACAGAAATAAACTGTGCAAGTGAGGATCTACAATCAAGCTCATATTTAAAGGGATACCTCATCATAATTGCTGAAGTCCAAATAGTATATTAATAAAGGCAATAGTGGATCATATTCCCCGTGTTATTTACTACAGTTAATGATATAATAATATCTACTATCAGATAACAAGACTCTCTTCTCCCTCTCCTGTTGGCTCACATACCCACGGGTCATACCCGCTCTCCTTTTCCCCTGCTGGAGGTCCGCTGATACTGTTGTGCGCTTGGGATTTTGATCTCTCTCCCCCCTTTCCTGCCGGCCCTCTTGCCTGCGGGTCATAACCCAAATACCCTGACCCACATCGCCCTGCAGGGGCAACTCCCTGGGAGAGAGATTAGACACTTCGAAGCAAGGCTGCAGATCATCCCATGTTACCATAACAACTGAGACCCTGCTGTCCACTTGCAGCATACTCCTTTTTACTAAGAGGCTCTAAGACACATTAACATGTAAGTCCCTTAGCAACAGCCCACGACCCCGCCAACCCATGATCACCTAACCAACATACTAGAAGTAAACGGATTCCCGCTAAAGCAGCCACACAGCAACGAAACAGCTTAAGGCCACACTTAAGAGCCCAGGCCTATAATGTCTCAACTCCATAAAAGAAAGCAAAAACCACACGCCACCCCTAAAAGAACGGTCGTTGACCATTTCCAGCACCCGACCAGAATGACTCATGCACGATCCGAGGATGATGGTTCTGATACTGGGAGCCTGTCAGACACCCAACCTGGCAAAACCTTAACAAAAAGAGTTTCTAGATTACCATCCATAGAAGGTGCCCCTAACAATCTGATGGACTCTATCACAACACTACTAGCAAGTCACCATGATTCCCTGTCAAGAAAATTCGACAAATCCCATGCTGACCTTAAAAAGGATATAGGCAGCATTGGAGAGCGAACAGATGCGCTGGAGCGCAGGCAGGAAGACCTTGCAGTGGATCATACCAATCTTCTGAGTTACTCCCAATGCTTGGCTGGTCAAATAACAGACCTAGAATTAAAGCTAGCGGACCTGGAAGACAGGTCACGCCGCAATAACATTCGAATTAAAGGTATCCCAGAGACTGTCCAACCACAGGATCTAGATGCTTACCTGCAAGACCTGTTCAAAGCAACACTGGGCGCTGACCTGGGCA
This sequence comes from Bombina bombina, assembly GCF_027579735.1. NCBI lineage: Eukaryota > Metazoa > Chordata > Amphibia > Anura > Bombinatoridae > Bombina > Bombina bombina. The sequence continues at coordinate 559,290,758 of NC_069502.1, forward strand.
ATGAAACCCTAATTGACAGAGCACATAGAGCGGTCAGACCCAGATCTGCAGATGAGGGGAAGCCCCGTGATGTAATAGCCAAGCTTCACTATTACACATTCCGAGAAAAGATCATCCGAGTTCTTGCAAGAGAAAAGTCATTACCAGAAAAGTATGCTGATCTACAGATTTACCCTGACCTCTCCCCGCACACACTCCAAATTCGTAGACACTACCATCCGTATACCAAGATTCTCAGAGATAAGGGCCTTAAATATAGATGGGGCTACCCAGTTCGACTGTTCATCACCAAAGACAGCCAACAATACCTCGCAACGACGCCACAACAGGCCAGAGAACTTTTACTGAAATGGGAATTGCTCCCACGAGACGTAGGAGACCGTGATCCTGGCCCTGCTGAGAACAGCGGACTTAGGGCCTCTGCACCAACCTGGAGACCGCTGCCACAACGGCCGACACCCACTTCCAAAAGACCCCTAGACTCAAGGGACTTATCCTTAGCTGAAGATACATAGGGAATCCGTTTACAGCTTTATTAATACAGTTTTGCATCGATCCAGAGACTATTGTGGGCTTCTCCCACGCACGCTTTCTAAAAGGAACCTAAAGCCACAGATGAAGATGGGTGAGACATCCAGATTTCATGCTAACTTAAACTATGTACTTTCACATTTCCATAGTTTTGTAGTTGAACTGATAACCTCACTGGGTACTATGGTTTAAATACAAGTTGTACTTGCTCTCCCTGTTAACGATCTAACCATAGAACATTCAATATACACAATATATACATTGATAGTGCCCAATATAATCAGACATGATTACCCCTATGTTTATTGTTGATTGAATGAAGGATAAACTGTAATGTCTCACCCTAGTTATGTTATTTCCCTAAGTATGTTCCTCATATTGCTTTGAAATGTTTGCTCTGTCTACTTAACAACAGGATACGCTGACAGAGATCTGACCAGCTGACTCCGCACTACATCTTCTGGCTTTCCTCCTGACCCTTACACCCTGCTAGCCTACACTCGACTTACCCCTAAATGACAATATACTTACACCCGATTATAGGTGACACAAGTTACAATATGGCTACTAGAGGAAGTAAGACCAGAGTATATATATAAGTTAACTAGAACCACAACCCCCGACCTTATACAGAAGCAGCTCACTAACACAGACTTAGCTACCTATCACTTTTCCATCTCTGTAAGGCCGTTCACCCAACCAGAAAATCATGTCCCCTCCTTGATTAGGTCCTACACGATAAGCCAGGTACTTCTACAGCCCTAATTGACAGATATCTACTACCTTTTATTAAGGTGTCACTTGGCCAGATGACAGAGCACATTCCCCCTCTGGTTTGATAGTTTTATTATATGTTCTTGTCTAATACTGTTTAACATGTTGTATATCTATTTAAGTATGTTACGTTATATTTATGTTGTATTCTAAACGCAGTATTGTTATTGGGTTTGGCGGAGGTAACGGCTGACCTCTGCACCTCTCCGCCCCACAAAAATAGTTGTGCCCCCCTGATAGACATCAGGAGAGACACTCATTGCGAAAGTGATTCTTGACACTTTTTTTTCCCTCAACCTTTCATTACTCTTTCATAAGAATAATATTTAGGACACCCGATTTCTAGACTATAGCAGGCACCACAGCTTGACAGACTACCGTTCCGGCCTCCTCGATAGCAGCCCCCACATTCCCTTCCACTCAGGTTGTACCCCTTCCTCTATCCCTAAACTGACCTAGCAATGGCACCGATCAGAATAGCTACTCTCAATGCGCAGGGACTCAATTCCCCTACGAAGAGGAAACTCTTGCAAAATTATATCCGTACACACAAGATCCACATTCTGTTCCTCCAGGAGACACATTGGTCAGGAGAAACTAATACCATTAAGGGCACGCGACATTACCCTATCTGTGAAATCGCTTCTAATAACACAGGGAAGACACGAGGAGTGGCAATTCTACTCAGTAGAGATCTAACCTACACATTAGAGCACATTGAGAAAGATTCAGAAGGTAGATTCCTCATACTAATCTGTAAACTTAATGGCGTCCAATACACCCTAGCCTCAGTATACGCACCAAATACAAAGCAGATCCCCTTTGTAAGGCAGGTCCTAGCCAGGATAGACCAACTAAAGAGAGGCCACCTAATCATTGGGGGAGACCTCAACATGGTGTGGGACCCACATAGAGATAAGAGATCCCCCCTCATCACTCACTCAGATAGAAATACCTCGTCAACCTCCAATGCCTTCAGAAAACTCATGTTCCAACATTGTCTATACGATGCATGGAGGTGCCTAGCCCCTACTGTTATAGATTTCACACACTATTCCAAAGCACACAATTCCTCTTCGAGGATCGACTTTGTTATATGTGACTCCTGGTCCCTTGATAAGATGACAAATCCGACTATCCAACCATGCACATGGTCAGACCATGATATGGTCTATTTAGACTTCTCTGAATTACAGACCTTGACTAGTAGACCCCCTTGGAAACTCCCTGACCAACTATTGACTGAGAGAGAGCTACCCTCACTTCTCAGGGAATTAACTGACTTCCTGACACACAATGACACAGGCTCCACTACCCTAGACATGGTCTGGGCAGCCCTTAAGGCATTCTTAAGAGGATATTTCATCAAGACGTTAGCTCACCGTCGTAAGACAGGATACCAGCCCTTAGCCAAGCTCTATGGAGAGCTTTATTCTTTAGAGGCTACTAACATATCATGCCCCGAATCCCTATTAGCCCAACAGATAGGCCGCATTAGAGATGAAATTGCCAGAAGAGAAACCTTGCGAGTGCAGGACAGTTTACATAGACTTAAGCAGCTATATTATTACAAAGGCAATAGGGCAGACAGGCTGTTAGCCAATAAACTCAGAAAGCGCACACAGCAGAGCAGGATAGCCTCTATCACAACTCAGAAGGGACCGGTCCACTCCCCCAAAGCAATAGGAGTAGCCTTCGCAGAATATTACTCCTCCCTCTATAACATCGCGTCAGCTGAGCTGACGACTAAAGCCACTCCAGATGACATCCGTCAGTTCCTGGAGGGACTAGACCTACCTATACTGACAGCTGATGCCAAGGCCGCACTAGCAAAGCAGTTTACATTAAGGGAGGTCAGCATGGCCATAGCTGATCTGGCACCCCACAAAGCCCCGGGACCAGATGGCTTCACTGTCGCCTTCTATCAAGCCCTTAGCTCCTCACTCTCTCCATTTCTGCTTCGTCTCTTCAATAGAGTGGCCCAACGCGGTGAATTCCTCCCAGAATTCTTGGAGGCTAACATCACTACGATCCACAAAGATGGCAAGGACCCATCGCTATGCTCTAGCTATAGGCCCATCTCCCTCATAAATGTTGACGCCAAGATCTACGCCAAGATCCTTGCCAACAGACTAAACACACACCTACAGACACTAATACATTTAGATCAAGTAGGTTTTGTCCTCAATAGACAAGGCTCCGATAATACGCGCCGTCTCCTGAACATATATTCAGAGGTAGCGGACCTAGGCCTACCCATGCTCACTCTGTCACTCGACGCTGAAAAAGCGTTTGACAGAGTGAGATGGGACTATCTGACTCAGACCCTGATGGCATTTGGGATCCCTGATGCTTATATCAAAGCTACCATGGCGCTTTACTCATCCCCCACAGCCGTGGTGAGAGGCTTGGGTTTCTGCTCCCCCACGATACGGATCACGAACGGGACAAGACAGGGGTGTCCCCTGTCCCCCCTCCTGTTCGTACTGGCAATCGAACCGCTAGGCGCAGCCATTAGGAAGTGCCCTGAAATACAGGGACTCCAGCTCCATGACACCATTCAGAAACTAGCTCTATTCGCAGACGACCTTACGGTCTTCCTCACGGAGCCCCTAGATTCTCTCCCTTCATTGTTCCACCTACTGCAGAAATTTGGCGAACTCTCATATTACAAAATAAATGTTAGTAAAACTGAGGTATATTCCCTCAATCTCCCTTTGGAAGAGGAACGCAACATTCGGCTCCTTTATCCTTTCAATTGGTCCAGAACGGGCATTAAACATCTAGGCATATTTCTATCTCATTCCAAACGGATCATTATATGAGAAAACTATGAGAAATTACTAAAGGAGATCACACTCGAATTGAATACCAATAGGTATGGCGAGATCTCATGGTTTGGCAGAATAGCGGCTCTCAAAATGATGGTCCTGCCTAGACTCACATACGCGTTCCGATGTATTCCTATCCCAATTCCAGTATCTTTGATCCGGAAGTTCCAGACTCTCTTTAATGCCTACACTTGGCATAACAAGAGACCACGAGTCGCAGCCCACATACTGCAAGCTCCCATAGAGAGAGGAGGTGCGGGCCTTCCTAACGTGAGGAAATACCATGAGGCAGCAATGGTCACCCATGCTTCAGCGTGGGGTAACGACCTTCCAGAGACCAGATGGAAGGAGCTAGAACGGGCATCCCTGCCGGGACTGATGGAACTGGAGGACCTTCTGTGGTTCCCTCCACATTGGCGGACAAAAATTTGCATCCCTAATAACATAGTTAAGGAGTGCCAGGAGACCTGGCTGAAATTGAGACATAACAGACTCATAGCCCCACACCCCTCACCCACACATTCTATCAGAGGCCTCCTTATGGGTTTGCCTGATATTCCTGTCAACTCCTGGTCTACCACGGAAGTGAACTCTCTAGCAGACTTCTATGATAATAAGAAGTTGAAAACCCATACGGCCATGTTGGCTCTACCCTCTGTAACCCCGAGGCTCCATTTTACACTTCTTCGCCTTCGAGCGTTAATGCGTTCTTGGGGCTTTTTAGAAGATGCGCTGAGAGACCCTACCCTATGGGAATTACGCTGGAAGGCTAACCTTCAACTCCACAAGCCTCTCTCGGTACACTACCAGTGCCTACTGGGAGACCCTGTCCCCTCCAAAACTATCCACATGGAGGCCTGGGAGAAAGACCTACAACTCAACTGCCCACTAGAGGCTTGGGAGGAAGCAATTAGTATCACCAAAAAGGCCACCCATTGTGTCACCCTATATGAGCTTTATTTTAAGCTACTTACAAGATGGCATTTAGTACCTACTAAACTGCAGAAGCTCTACCCTGATCACTCCCCCATCTGCTGGCGAGAGTGTGGAGAGAGGGGCTCCCCGACACATATTTGGTGGTCATGCCCAAAACTGTCAGGTCTCTGGAAAAGGGTGGAAGCCCTATGTAAGGACCTTGAGCTGGTGGAAACAGTCAGCCCGGCCTTGGCGATACTACATTTGGGAGTGGACCTGCTCCCTAGAGCTAAACGAAACCTACTAATATACATCCTCATCTCCACCAAACTACTTGTAGCCAGAAATTGGAAGAAAAGCCAGCCCCCCAGATGGCAGGGAGTAGTAGACTGTATGAATTACATCAGAAGTATGGAAAATTATGTATATGGAGAACGCAAAACACTGACTGATTTCTGCCTTATCTGGGAACCATGGGACACTCTTATGTCCCATAATGTACGCAACTAGACTACCTGACATTTGACACTGCCACCATACCTTTACAACCATTCCCCCACATCCTGCTATACGAGGAGACCGGATACGGGACACCCAAGGGAGCTGGCGACGGTGTTACTATGGCCTCCCTTGACCCCCACAAGATGCGTGGTGCAATAAACTAAACCCCCATACATGCTCATCCCAGCTGCGCCTGCAATATTCCCCTATCACATAGTCCTAACAATCCTATATGCTAACCCAAAAGCCGTCCCAGTTGTATATTCACTAAAAAGAGCCACTAAGCTCCACATTGTCTAGTAAGATCCTAACTGACGGCCTCTGTAAAAACGAGGTACGTGTACCAATTGAGGCGGTAATACGCCCCATGTTATGTAGTTTATGTACTGTGATATATTGTTATTTACTTTGTTATGATGCATAAGCTGTATGCCTTGTGATTTACCTCAATAAAAACTATTTTAAAAAAAAAAAAAAGTTGTTTAAATTAAATTTAAAATGAAACAGGAAGTGCATGATTTTTTACTGCTGTGTCCGGGACTGTTGCTTACTGGCTGCTAGGGACACTCGAGCGATAACTGACATGAATTTTACCGCACACACCCATAGAAGTCTATGTGAGGGCTTTAGCGCACTTTCACTATCTGACATACAGATGTTGGTGTGCGCTATACTATTGCTCCAGGGATAAAAATATAACCTTGGACTTGTGAAATGAGCACATAATAGAGGCTGTATTGATTGTGCGCAAGCAATGTTAACAATAGCACAAATATTTCTGTGCTCAGCTTGTAATCTAGAATGTGAATACCTAGGCTTAAAGTGATGGTAAATCCAAGTGTATAAAAAAAACGCTAGGATTTACCATCACTAAAAATAAACATTAGTTCCGGTCATAACTTCTTCTTCAATGAGGTGACGTTTTCACCTCTAAACCAATAGCTGTGCTAGCGGTGGAAACGTCACCTCATTGAAGAAGAGCGCTGTGCCGTGGGCAGCTGAGTTAGCAATATACTTGCAGCACATATAGGGTGAGTTTAACAGTGGTTTTTTTTTTTACTAAAACTATTAATTTTAGTGATGGTAAATCCTAGCATTTTGTTATACGCTTGGATTTACCATCACTTTAGATGCTACATTTTATTGCATGTAAAAGGTTAAGATACTAGAGACTTATAATAAAAAATAATTTTCTCTCACATTTTTGTAGAGCTATATTTTAGAGTAGTCTGTATAAAGTTTGAAGTTTTTTTTTTTTCTGCTAGCGTTAGTTAAGTCTGGGTAGACAATCTTCTTCAGACATTTAGAGTATTTAGGGCATTTATAACCACTCCAGATCACTGTTGGGGACTATTTCACTTTGATGCTACTATGCTGCCTTTCCCTACACTTGAGAGCTTGCAAGGATACTTATGGACTGAGGCTAATTATCGGGGTATTTTTTCGCTGGTTCAGTGTGATCATACTGGATTATTTGCTGATTGCTACTGTAACTGCACTCATACTGATAGTCCAGTCTTGTTCCAGTAAACACATTAGGATTTAGGTTATTTGTGCCGTTATGTTTGTAGGCTTACTGTTTGGGGTTATATGGCTATATGTTTGTAGGCTTACATTATGGGGTTAAATATGGCTAGATGTTTGTAAGCTTACCGTACGGGGTTATATACAGCTAGATGTTTGTAGGCTTACTGTACGGGGTTATATATGGCTAGATGTTTGTAGGCTTACTGTATGGGGTTATATATGGCTAGATGTTTGTAGGCTTACTGTATGGGGTTATATATATGGCTACATGTTTGTAGGCTTACTGTACAGGGTTATATATGGCTAGATGTTTGTAGGCTTACTGTATGGGGTTATATATATGGCTACATGTTTGTAGACTTACTTTATGGGGTTATATATGGGTAGATGTTTGTAGACTTACTGTATGGGGTTATATATATGGCTACATGTTTGTAGGCTTACTGTACAGGGTTATATATGGCTAGATGTTTGTAGGCTTACTGTATGGGGTTATATATATGGCTACATGTTTGTAGGCTTACTGTACAGGGTTATATATGGCTAGATGTTTGTAGGCTTACTGTATGGAGTTATATACGGCTAGATTTTTGTAGGCTTACTGTATGGGGTTATATATGGCTAGATGTTTGTAGACTTACTGTATGGGGTTATATATGGCTAGATGTTTGTAGGCTTACTGTACAGGGTTATATATGGCTAGATGTTTGTAGACTTACTGTATGGGGTTATATATGGCTAGATGTTTGTAGGCTTACTTTATGGGGTTATACATTGCTAGATGTTTGTAGGCTTACTGTATGGGGTTATACATGGCTAGATGTTTGTAGGCTTACTGTACAGGGTTATATATGGCTAGATGTTTGTAGACTTACTGTATGGGGTTATATATGGCTAGATGTTTGTAGACTTACTGTATGGGGTTATATATGGCTAGATGTTTGTAGGCTTACTTTATGGGGTTATATATGGCTAGATGTTTGTAGGCTTACTTTATGGGGTTATACATGGCTAGATGTTTGTAGGCTTACTGTATGGAGTTATATATGGCTACATGTTTGTTTTTGTTTCCATAACCTTTCTCTAAGGGTAACTTTTGTATCAGTGTGGTTGCTGGGTTTCTGCAGTTTATTTTTCCCTGTCCCTGCTCTAACGTATTTGTTGTACAACACTTGCATATTTATTTCAGATTTGTAACATTGATATTTTGTGCACTTCCGTATTTTGTAATATTAGTTTAGTTATACTGTAAACAGTCTTAAAGGAGGCTAGAGATTGCAGCTACCTTGTGATGCACATTTTGTCTTTGTGCATTTTGTTTGTCATTTTAGTTTCATCTGCAGCTTTCTCTACACCCCTTAGCATAATTCTGCCATCTTTTCACTTCTGCATGCCTAACTGGCTCCACAAGCAGCTCTTTTGATTTGAGAAATGTCCCCCTCTCTTTACCAGGGCTTCTGGTGTACCTGCTATATTGGTGGGGCAAGTTAAAAGTTAAGATGTCCTACCTACTCACACCCCATTGTAAAGGACTTTGAGCAGCAAATCAATATGCCTGTCCCGGGACCGGCAAGGGAGTGAGCCTCATGCATTTTATATATTTCCCTATTCAGTTTAAGGAAGTTTACTATGAAATCTCATAAGAGTTGAGTGAAATCTCATGAGATCACAGTAAAACAGTTAATGACCTCAACATTGTTGATGCTGATTGGCTGTAATTCATTTCTTCATTTTTTATTTTTTTTTACATGCAGCTGAAGTATAACTTTTTACACAGGACTTACTCTGGTGAGCTGAGGAAATTGTAAGGTAAAATAACTTCCCTTTTTACATAGAGATGCTCAGGTGATATCCTGTCAGCTTTTTACAGTTATACTGCATGAGTTTCAAGTGATTTAGCATGAGTATTATGTCCCTTTAAAAAATGTTACTGGTGGTTTTCCTCTGTTTGTTTGGTAGAGGCCAAGGGGGATTTAAGTTATGGTTAGCATCTATTCTGTATCAATTTTGTTTTTGTTTGGATTTAACTTTACACCTTGAATCTTCTGTTGTATTTACCCTACAGAGGCGTCTGCCTAAGTTAACTGTTTGAGTACTATGTCTCTTAGCATCCCCTAAGTATGCTATAGTTTTATATTAAAGGGACATGGAACCCACATTTTTTCTTCCATGATTTAGAAAGATCATCCAATTTTAAACAACTTTCTAATTTACTTCTATTATCTATTTTGCTTCATTCTCTTGATATCCTTTGATGAAAAGCATATCTAGATAGGCTAAGTAGCTGCTGATTGGTGGCTGAACATAGATGCCTTGTGTGATTGGCTCACCCCTGTGCATTGCTATTTCTTCAGCAAAGGATATTTAAGGAATGAAGCACATTTGATAACAGAAGTAAATTGGAATGTTGTTTAAAATTGTATTATCTACCTAAATGATAAAATAAATATTTTTGGTTTAGTGTCCCTTTAAGTATATGTGGCTTCCATTTCTGCCTTAGACACTCATTTAGAGTTTGTGTTTTAAAGGCGTTTCTCTTCATTTTCAGTGCACATGCTCCGTTGCATCAGGCCTTTGACTGGCCACATAAAAGCAGTCCAGGTAAACAGACTTAACAGAGTTTTCAAGAAGTTTAGCCCAGGACTGCTCTTGATGTTGCAATCTTTGAAAATGTAATGCTAATTGCAGATTTATGCTTGTAGTGCCTGATTGCTGGTATGTGCTATACTGTTATAAAAGATGGTCTTAAAAGATTTACTGTAAAAGGCTGGGCAAGTATGTAATATCTACACATCTGTGTTATCATTTATGAGATAAGATGCTATCCAGCTATTTTCTTAAAAACGTTTTAAAGTGATGGTAAACTCTCCCCTTTTTAAAATCAGATCTGGAATGTAAGCACTATTTTAGATGAAGTTTAATTCATTAGCTGTAATGAAGATGCAGTATAACATGCTTTTTAATATAGATATGAAATTCAAATACTGCATGCTCCTCCGCCCACTTCAAAAGTAAAATTTTCTGTGAGCTAACAGATTGAATTGTTGTCCAATCAGCGCTCTCCCCATATGGCACTTTTGTTGTAGCTAGAGCATTGATTGGAGAGTAATTCAATCATTTAGCTGACAGAAAAATTGACTTTTGAAGTGGGTGGTGTAACGTGGGGTATTTGAATTTCATATCTATATTAAAAACTGTTATAGCGCATCTTCATTGCACATGATGACTAAAACTCCATCTAAAATAGCGCTTACATTCCAGATCTGATTTAAAAAGGGGAGAGTTTACCATCACTTTAAAGTATATTTGTTTGACCTTTCTCAAGATGGCTTTTTCCTTTCCAGGGAAGTATGTAGATGCATGTAAATCCTCCAATACAGGTAAATACATGTCTCTTAAGCAAGGACGTTCGTAAGTCATTTTTTGATCAAAATCGTTCCTCCTGGTCTCTTTATTTCTTGCAATATGACTTTCAACGTTAATAGAATTCTGTGCAAACATCATTGTACCCCACAGGTACTGGATAGACGTATTTTTTAATTTTTTTTTTAAGATTTATTTTAGATCACATCTCTGATTTCATGGAAAGAGAGTAATATTGTTAGTTTAAAGTTATCCTTAAAGTGATTGCAAAGTTTAATTAAAGCCCAAAATCTAAAAATAATCTTAAAAATATGGGCACTTTAATTCATTTAACTTTACAAAGACACTTCTTTTTAAAAATATTTACCATTTCGTTATGGTAAACATACCGCCATTCCTCAGCCCGTATCTCCTTCTGTATGAAGCAGATCAATGACGAATCCGGCTTCCTCCAACTGTTGCGTGCCCCCTTTGGCATCCCGCTCGTGGGGCACACAACGATTGGAGGTAGTCAAATTCGTCGTCCATATGCTAAATACAGATGGAGATGTGGGCGGAAGAACGGTGGTATGTTTACTGCAACAAAATGGTAAATATTTTAAAAAAGAAGTTTAAAGTTTAATGAATTAAAGTGCCATGTTTTAAAGATTATTTTTAGATACTGGGCTTTAATTCATTAAACTTTACAATCACTTTAAAGGGACACTCAATCAAAATTAAACTTTCATTATTCAGATAGAGCATGCAATTTTAAACAACTTTCTAATTTACTTCCATTAACTAAATGAGCACAGTCTTTTTATATTTAAACTTTTTGAGTCACCAGCTCCTATTGAGCATGTGCAAGAATAAGTGTGTATGCATTTGTGAATGGCTGATTGCTGTCACATGGTACGTGTATGCATTTGTGATTGGCTGATAGCTGTCACATGGTACAGGGGGAGTGGAAATAGACATAACTTTTAAAATTGTCAGAAAAAAAATCTACTACTCATTTGAAGTTCAGACTAAGTTCTATTGCATTGTCTTATTATCTTGCATTTGTTGATTATGCAAATCTACAGTGTTGACTGGTCCTTTAAGTCTTGGATTCATTTTCCAACCTCTGTTCAAAGAAGGAAGACGTGTGTCATGTGAGTGAAATTTCATCATTTCAAAGTTGAGTCAGTTTTGGCTTGGGGGAAGGTCACATTATGGTCATTGTAGATTTAAAAGATGTCTACATCTATGATTTACAATTTAATGGAAGCCCCCCCCCCCCCCAACACATATCTGTCTTGACAGGTTTTGGGATGTTTTTAGTAAATAATGTGAATACCAAACTCTTTATGGGCTTCTCTGTTCTACAGATTTCTTTTTTTTTTCTTCATAAGGGCATTTATATATTAATTGGTCCACTGAAAGTTTAGGTTTTTTAAACTTTCTAACTGCTTTTTTACTAGAAGATTGTTTTCCATGCTCTCAAAATAATTTCTGTTTAGAGAATTCTATCACACTTAGGAATTTTAATTTGATTCCTTAGATGCTACAGTATTATAATTTTAAACAACTTTAAATGTACATTCTAGCCAAAACTAAAATGCATGTAGTGCATTTTAGTTTTCAATAGAAGCATTTTTGCAATATACATGTATTAGCAAAAATGCTTGTAATAATAAGTTTACAGCTTTTTCAAGAGTGTACTTAAGTATGCTACGTGGACTTGCATTTTAAACACAGCACTTGCTCAGGGAGCCTTAGGTGCTAGTTATCATTTGGTAAGGACTCATTTGCATAATTGCTGACATGATACAAGCCCCCACAGGCTCTTAGCATCTGCATATTAAAAATGCTTGTGCACCGTGAATATATAGCTGTGTTTCACATGCACAGAAAAATGCTAACACTAAAACAGTGATAATTTTTACTAGCTATTAAATGTGTTTCCATTCAAAGATGTAATTAATCTGTATGCATTTAAATTTTGACAAAAAGGTCCCTTTAGAAAAATAAAAGTATTTAAAGGGACAGTATACACGACACTCACATGCACCTTAATTAATTGCTGTACTAGGTACACCCCCCCCCACCCCGTGCAACATCATGCAGGGCCAAAGCTAATCATGTATGGTAGGGAAACGTTCTTTGTTCGGCCGTTATAATATGGCCGCCATACTCCTCCTCCCTCTATCTTGTGGGTCTGGTAGTAACCGCTCCTAGCAGTGCGGGTGACGTCACAGCTCAATGTTATCCAGGGGACTAGATTACATGAGACACACGTTTAGATGCATTGCGCGTGTGTCATTGATTTTATAAAGGAGTCTTTCTCTTGTAAGGTGCATCCAGTCCACGGGTTCATCCATTACTTGTGGGATATTCTCCTTCCCAACAGGAAGATGCAAGAGGAAACCCACAGCAGAGCTGTCTATATAGCTCCTCCCCTAACTGCCACTCCCAGTCATTCTCTTGCAACTCTCGACAAGATAGGAAGTATAAGAGATATGTGGTGACTTAGTGTAGTTTTTACCTTCAATCAAGAGTTTATTTCTTTCATGTAATTAGCAAGAGTCCATGAGCTAGTGATGTATGGGATATACATTCCTACCAGGAGGGGCAAAGTTTCCCAAACCTTAAAATGCCTATAAATACACCCCTCACCACACCCACAATTCAGTTTTTACAAACTTTGCCTCCGATGGAGGTGGTGAAGTAAGTTTGTGCTAGATTCTACGTTGATATGCGCTCCGCAGCAAGTTGGAGCCCGGTTTTCCTCTCAGCGTGCAGTGAATGTCAGAGGGATGTGAGGAGAGTATTGCCTATTTGAATGCAGTGATCTCCTTCTACGGGGTCTATTTCATAGGTTCTCTGTTATCGGTCGTAGAGATTCATCTCTTACCTCCCTTTTCAGATCGACGATATACTCTTATATATACCATTACCTCTGCTGATTCTCGTTTCAGTACTGGTTTGGCTTTCTACAAACATGTAGATGAGTGTCCTGGGGTAAGTAAATCTTATTTTTTGTGACACTCTAAGCTATGGTTGGGCACTTTGTTTATAAAGTTCTAAATATATGTATTCAAACATTTATTTGCCTTGACTCAGAATGTTCAACTTTCCTTATTTTTCAGACAGTCAGTTTCATATTTGGGATAATGCATTTGAATTAATCATTTTTTCTTACCTTCAAAAATTTGACTCTTTTTTCCCTGTGGGCTGTTAGGCTCGCGGGGGCTGAAAATGCTTCATTTTATTGCGTCATTCTTGGCGCGGACTTTTTTGGCGCAAAACTTCTTTTCCGTTTCCGGCGTCATACGTGTCGCCGGAAATTGCGTCATTTTTTGACGTTATTTTGTGCCAAAAATGTCGGCGTTCCGGATGTGGCGTCATTTTTGGCGCCAAATAATGTGGGCGTCTTATTTGGCGCTAAAAAATAAGGGCGTCGCTTTTGTCTCCACATTATTTAAGTCTTATTTTTTCATTGCTTCTGGTTGCTAGAAGCTTGTTCTTTGGCATTTTTTTCCCATTCCTGAAACTGTCATTTAAGGAATTTGATCATTTTTGCTTTATATGTTGTTTTTTCTCTTACATATTGCAAGATGTCTCACGTTGCATCTGAGTCAGAAGATACTACAGGAAAATCGCGGTCTAGTGCTGGAGCTACCAAGCTAAGTGTATCTGCTATAATTTTTGGTATCTGTTTCTCCAGCTGTTGTTTGTATTGCATGTCATGACAAACTTATTAATGGCAGATAAAATTTCCTTTAGTAACTGTTACATTACCTGTTGCTGTCCGTCAACATCTAATTTTCAGAGTGTTCCTGATAAACATAAGAGATTTTATTTTTTAAATCCATTAAGAAGGCTATGTCTGTTATTTCTCCTTCTAGTTTACATAAAGTCTTTTAAAAACTTCTCTCTTTTCAGATGAATTTTTAAATGAACATCATATTCTGATACTGATAATGGTTATTCTGGTTCAGAGGTTTCTGTCTCAGAGGTTGATGCTGATAAATCTTTGTATTTGTTCAGATGGAATTTATTCGTTCTTTATTTAAAGAAGTATTAATTGCTTTAGAAATATAGAGGTTCTGGTCCTCTTTGATACTAAATCTAAACGTTTAAATAAGGTTTTTAAATCTCCTGTAGTTATCCAGAAGTGTTTAATCTCCCTGATGCTATTTCTGAAGTAATTCCAGGGAATGGGAATAATTTGGTAATTTCTTTTACTCCTTCTAAACGTTTAAGCAATTATACTCCTGTGCCATCTGACAGATTAGAGTTTTTTGGGCTCAAAATCCTAAGGTTATGGGGCTGTCTCTACTCTGCTAAATGTGCTACTATTCCTACGGCAGATAGTACTTCCTTTAAGGCTCCTTTAGATAGGAAAATTGAATCCTTTCTAAGAAAAGCTTACTTATGTTCAGGTAATCTTCTTAGACCTGCTATATTTTAGCGGTTGTTGCTGCAGCTTCAACTTTTTGGTTAGAAGCTTTAGCGCAACAAGTAACAGATCATAATTTTATAGCATTATTATTTTCTATAACATGCTAATAATTTTATTGGTGATTACTATCTTTTGATATCCAGTTAGAGTTGATGTCAGGTAATATGTCTCTAGCTATTTTAGCTAGAAAAGCTTTATGGATTAAACTTGGAATGCTGATATGTCTTCTAAGTCAACTTTGCTTTGCCCTTTCTTCCAGGGTAATAAATTATTATCTCAACTGTTTCTGGAAGGAAGGGAACTTTTTACCAAAGGATAAAAAATCTAAGGTAAATTTAGGTCTAATAAGTCATTTTCGTTCCTTTCCTCACAATAAGGAACAAAAGCCCTGATCCTTCATCCTCAGGAGCGGTATCAGTTTGGAAACTATTTCCAGTTTGGAATATATCCAAGCCTTATAGAAAACCTATAGCCAGCTCCTAAGTACCCATGAAGGTGCGTGACTGGTATGGGGCAGATTACGTTTTCTTCAAAGAAATTTGGATCAATTCCGTTTTCAATTTCTGGTTTCAGAACATTGTTTCAGAAAGGTACAGAATTGGCTTCAGTTAAGGCCTCCTGCTAAGAGATTTTTCTCCAACATAGGTGTGTCCGGTCCACGGCGTCATCCTTACTTGTGGGATATTCTCTTCCCCAACAGGAAATGGCAAAGAGCCCAGCAAAGCTGGTCACATGATCCCTCCTAGGCTCCGCCTACCCCAGTCATTCTCTTTGCCGTTGTACAGGCAACATCTCCACGGAGATGGCTTAGAGTTTTTTAGTGTTTAACTGTAGTTTTTATTATTCAATCAAGAGTTTGTTATTTTGAAATAGTGCTGGTATGTACTATTTACTCAGAAACAGAAAAGAGATGAAGATTTCTGTTTGTATGAGGAAAATGATTTTAGCAACCGTCACTAAAATCCATGGCTGTTCCACACAGGACTGTTGAGAGCAATTAACTTCAGTTGGGGGAACAGTGAGCAGTCTCTTGCTGCTTGAGGTATGACACATTCTAACAAGACGATGTAATCGCTGGAAGCAGTCATTTTCCCTCTGGGATCCGGTAAGCCATGTTTATTAACGATTGTAAATAAGGGGCTTCAAAAAGGGCTTATTAAGACTGTAGACTTTTTTTGGGCTAAATCGATTGATTATTAACACATATTTAGCCTTGAGGAATCATTTTATCTGGGTATTTTGATATAATAATATCGGCAGGCACTGTTTTAGACACCGTTATTCTTTAGGGGCTTTCCAAAGCATAGGCAGAGCCTCATTTTCGCGCCGGTGTTGCGCACCTTGGTTTTTGAGAGGCATGGCATGCAGTCGATGTGAGAGGAGCTCTAGTTACTTTAGAAAAGACTTTCTGAAGGCGTCATTTGTATCGTATTCCCCTTGGGGCTTGGTTGGGTCTCGAGCAAAGCAGATACCAGGGACTGTAAAGGGGTTAAAGTTCAAAACGGCTCCGGTTCCGTTATTTTAAGGGTTTAAAGCTTCTCAAATTTGGTGTGCAATACTTTTAAGCTTTAAGACACTGTGGTGAAAATTTGGTAAATTTTTGAACAATTCCTTCATGTTTTTTTCGCATTTGCAGTAAAAAAGTGTGTTCTGTTTAAAATTTAAAGTGACAGTAACGGTTTTATTTTAAAACGTTTTTTGTGTACTTGTTATCAAGTTTATGCCTGTTTAACATGTCTGAACTACCAGATAGACTGTGTTCTGAATGTGGGGAAGCCAGAATTCCTATTCATTTAAATAAATGTGATTTATGTGACAATGACAATGATGCCCAAGATGATTCCTCAAGTGAGGGGAGTAAGCATGGTACTGCATCATTCCTCCTTCGTCTACACAGTCTTGCCCCACTCAAGGCGGCCCCTAGTACATCTAGCGCGCCAATACTCCTTACTAGGCAACATTAACGGCTGTAATGGATAATTCTGTCAAAAACATTTTAGCCAAATGAACACTTATCAGCGTAAGCGCGACTGCTCTGTTTTAGATACTGAAGAGCATGACGACGCTGATATTAATATTTCTGAAGGGCCCCTAACTCAGTCTGATGGGGCCAGGGAGGGTTTTGTCTGAGGGAGAAATTACTGATTCAGGGAACATTTCTCAACAAGCTGAACCTGATGTGATTGCATTTAAATTTAAGTTGGAACATCTCCGCATTCTGCTTAAGGAGGTATTATCCACTCTGGATGATTGTGACAAGTTGGTAATCCCAGAGAAACTATGTAAAATGGACAAGTTCCTAGAGGTGCCGGGGCTCCCAGAAGCTTTTCCTATACCCAAGCGGGTGGCGGGACATTGTTAAATAAAGAATGGGAAAGGCCGGTATTCTTTCGTCCCTCCCCCCATATTTAAAAAATTGTTTCCTATGGTCGACCCCAGAAAGGGACTTATGGCAGACAGTCCCCAAGGTCGAGGGGAGCGGTTTCCACTTAAACAAACGCACCACTATACCCATAGAGGGATAGTTGTGCTTTCAAAGATCCTATGGATAAAAAATTAGAAGGTTTGCTTAAAAAGATGTTTGTTCAGCAGGGTTACCTTCTACAACCAATTTCAGGCATTGTCCCTGTCGCTACAGCCGCATGTTTCTGGTTCGATGAGCTGATAAAGGCGGTCGACCAGTGATTCTCCTCCTTATGAGGAGATTAAGGACAGAATCAATGCTCTCATATTGGCTAATTCTTTCAACCTAGACGCCACTTGCAATTGGCTAGGTTAGCGGCTAAGAATTCTGGGTTTGCTATTGTGGGCGCGCATAGCGCTTTGGTGTTGAAATCTTGGTCGGCTGATGCGGTCTTCCAAGAACAAGCTACTTAACATTCCTTTCAAGGGGAAGAACGCTGTTTGGCCCTGACTTGAAAGAGATTATCTCGGATATCACTGGGGGTAAGGGCCACGCCTTCCTCAGGATCGGCCTTTCAAGGGCAAAAATAAACCTAATTTTCGGTCCCTTTCGTAGAAAACGGACCAGCCCAAAGGTGCTACGTCCTCTAAGCAAGGGAGGGTAATACTTCTCAAGCCAGCCAGCTTGGAGACCAATGCAAGGCTGGAACAAGGGAAAAGGCAGGCCAAGGAAACCTGCCACTGCTACCAAGACAGCGATGAAATGTTGGCCCCCCGATCCGGGACCGGATCTGGTGGGGGGCAGAACTCTCTCTCTTCGCTCAGGCTTGGGCAAGAGATGTTCTGGATCCTTGGGCGCTAGAAATAGTCTCCCAAGGTTATCTTCTGGAATTCAAGGGGACTTCCCCCAAGGGGGAGGTTCCACAGGTCTCAGTTGTCTTCAGGACCACATAAAAAGACAGGCATTCTTACATTGTGTAGAAGGACCTGTTAAAAATGGAGTGATTCATCCCGTTCCATTAAGAGAACAATGGGATGGGGTTCTACTCAATCTGTGTATAGTTCCCCAAAAAAGAGGAACGTTCAGGACCAATCTTAGATCTCAAGATCTTAAACAAGTTTCTCAAGGTTCCATCGTTCAAGATGGAAACCATTCTGACTATTCTTCCTTCCATCCAGGAAGGTCAATTCATGACCACGGTGGATTTAAAGGATGCGTATCTACATATTCCTATCCACAAGGAACATCATCGGTTCCTGAGGTTCGCATTCCTGGACAAACATTACCAGTTCGTGGCGCTTCCTTTCGGATTGGCCACTGCTCCAAGGATTTTCACAAAGGTACTAGGGTCCCTTCTAGCTGTGCTAAGACCAAGGGGCATTGCTGTAGTACCTTACTTGGACGACATTCTGATTCAAGCGTCGTCCCTTCCTCAAGCAAAGGCTCACACGGACATTGTCCTGGCCTTTCTCAGATCTCACGGATGGAAAGTGAACGTGGAAAAGAGTTCTCTATCTCCGTCAACAAGGGTTCCCTTCTTGGGAACAATAATAGACTCCTTAGAAATGAGGATTTTTCTGACAGAGGCCAGAAAAACAAAACTTCTAGACTCTTGTCGGATACTTCATTCCGTTCCTCTTCCTTCCATAGCTCAGTGCATGGAAGTGATCGGGTTGATGGTTAGCGGCAATGGACATAGTTCCTTTTTCGCGCATTCATCTAAGACCATTACAACTGTGCATGCTCAGTCAGTGGAATGGGGACTATACAGACTTGTCTCCGAAGATACAAGGTAAATCAGAGGACCAGAGGACTCACTCCGTTGGTGGCTGTCCCTGGACAACCTGTCACAGGGATGACATCCGCAGACCAGAGTGGGTCATTGTCACGACCGACGCCAGTCTGTTGGGCTGGGGCGCGGTCTGGGGATCCTGAAAGCTCAGGGTCTTTGGTCTCGGGAAGAATCTCTTCTACCGATAAATATTCTGGAACTGAGAGCGATATTCAATGCTCTCAAGGCTTGGCCTCAGCTAGCGAGGGGCCAAGTTCATACGGTTTCAATCAGGACAACATGACAACTGTTGCGTACATCCAACCATCAGGGGGGAACAAGGAGTTCCCTAGCGATGGAAGAAGTGACCAAAAATCATTCTATGGGCGGAGTCTCACTCCTGCACCCTGTCTGCTATCCACATCCAGGAGGGGAAAATTGGGAAGCGGATTTTCTGAGTCGTCAGACATTGCATCCGGGGGAGTGGGAAACTCCATCCGGGAAATTCTTTGCCCAAGTCACTCAGCTGTGGGGGCAATTCCAGACCATGGGATCTGATGGCCTCTCGTCAGAACTTCAAAGTTTCCTTGCTACGGGGTCCAGATCCCGGGATCCCAAGGCGGCTCTAGTGGATGCACTAGTAGCACCTTGGGACCTTCAACTAGCTTATGTGTTCTCCCGCCGTTTCCTCTCATCCCCAGGCTGGTAGCCAGTATCAATCAGGAGAGGGCGTCGGTTATCTTGATAGCTCCTGCGTGGCCACGCAGGACTTGGTATGCAGATCTGGTGAATATGTCATCGGCTCCACCTTGAAGCTACTTTGAGACGAGGACCTTTCTTGTTCAGGGTGCCGTTCGAACATCGAATCTGGTTTCACTCAGTCTGACTGCTTGGAGATTGAGACGCTTGATTTTATCGAAGCGAGGGTTCTCAGGATTCTGTTATCGATACTCTTGGTTCAGGCCAGAAAGCTGTAACTAGAAAGATTTACCACAAAATTTGGAAAAAATATATCTGTTGGTGTGAATCTAAAGGATTCCCTTGGGGACAAGGTTAAGATTCCTAGGATTCTATTCCTTTCCTTCAAGAAGGGATTGGAAAAAGGATTATCTGCAAGTTCCCTGAAGGGACAGATTTCTGCCTTGTCGTGTTACTTCACAAAAAGCTGGCTGCAGTGCCAGATGTTCAAGCCTTTGTTCAGCTCTGGTTAGAATTAAGCCTGTTTACAAACCTTTGACTCCTCCTTGGGAGTCTCAATTTAGTTCTTTCAGTTCTTCAGGGGGTTCCGTTTGAACCCTTTACATTCGTTGATATCAAGTTGATTATCTTGGAAAGTTTTGTTTTTAGTTGCAATTTCTTCTGCTAGGAAGAGTTTCAGATTATCTGCTCTGCAGTGTTCTCCTCCTTACTTGGTGTTCCACGCAGATAAGGTGGTTTTACGTACTAACCCTGGGTTTTCTTCAAAAGTTGTTCTAACAAAACATTAACCAGGAGATTATCGTACCTTCTCTGTGTCCGAAACCAGTTTCAAAGAAGGAACGTTTGTTACACAATTTGGATGTTGTTCGCGCTCTAAAATTCTATTTAGGATGCTACAAAGGATTTTAGACAAACATCTTCCTTGTTTGTTGTTTATTCCGGTAAAAGGAGAGGTCAAAAAGCAACTTCTACCTCTCTCCTCTTTTGGATAAAAGCATCATCAGATTGGCTTACGAGGACTGCCGGACGGCAGCCTCCCGAAAGAATCACAGCTCATTCCACTAGGGCTGTGGCTTCCCACATGGGCCTTCAGAACGAGGCTTTCTGTTGATCAGATATGTAGGGGCAGCGACTTGGTCTTCACCTGCACACTTTTACCAAATTTACAAGTTTGATACTTTTGCTTCTTCTGAGGCTATTTTGGGAGAAAGGTTTTGCAAGCCGTGGGTGCCTTCCATTTAGGTGACCTGATTTGCTCCCTCCCTTCATCCGTGTCCTAAAGCTTTGGTATTGGTTCCCACAAGTAAGGATGACGCCGTGGACCGGACACACCTATGTTGGAGAAAACAGAATTTATGTTTACCTGATAAATTACTTTCTCCAACGGTGTGTCCGGTCCACGGCCCGCCCTGGTTTTTTTAATCAGGTCTGATAATTTATTTTCTTTAACTACAGTCACCACGGTACCATATGGTTTCTCCTATGCAAATATTCCTCCTTAACGTCGGTCGAATGACTGGGGTAGGCGGAGCCTAGGAGGGATCATGTGACCAGCTTTGCTGGGCTCTTTGCCATTTCCTGTTGGGGAAGAGAATATCCCACAAGTAAGGATGACGCCGTGGACCGGACACACCGTTGGAGAAAGTAATTTATCAGGTAAACATAAATTCTGTTTTTTCTTTCCCGTGTCCCAGTTAACACAGCAAAGGCTCAGCATTTCTGAAATGTGTTTCAGATCTAGAGTTGGCTGGAGTAATTATGCCAGTTCCAGTTCTGGAACAGGGGCTGGGGTTTTATTTTATCTCTTCATTGTACCAAAGAAGATCAATTCCTTCAGACCGGTTCCGGATCTATCAATATTGAATCGTTATGTAAGGATACCAACATTCAAGATGGTTTTCTGTAGGACTATCCTGCCTTTTGTTTAGCAAGGGCATTAATATGTCTACAATAGATTTTACAGGGATGTGTATCTGCATATTCCGATTCATCCAGATCACTTTTAGTGTCTGAGATTCTCTTTTAGGACAAGCATTACCAGTTTTGTTGCTCTACCCGTTTGGCCTAGCCTCAGTTACAAGAATTTTTTTCAAAGGTTCTCGGTGCCCTTCTTTCTGTATCAGAGAGCAGGGTTTTGGTATTTCCTTATTGGACGATATCTGGGTACTTGCTCAGTCTTCTCATGTTCGAAGAATCTCATACGAATCGCCTTGTGTTGTTTCTTCAAGTTCATGGTTTGGAGGGATTCAATTTACCAATCAGTTCATTGATTCCTCAGACAAGGGTAACCTTATTTAGGTTTCTAGATAGATTCAGTGTTCTATGACTCTGTTCCTTGTCAGACAGAGAAGTTTAACATTGATATTCAGCTTGTCAAAACCCTTCAGTCACAATCATTTCCTTTGGTAGCCTTATGCATGGAAATTTTAGGTCTTAGACTGCCGCATCGGATGCGATCTCCTTTGCTCGTTTTCACATGCGGACCTCTTCAGCTCTGTATGCTGAACCAATGGTGCGAGGGGATTACTCAAAGATATCTCAATTATTATCTATTAAACCGATTATACGACACTTCTGACATGGTTGGACAGATCACCATCGTTTAGTTCAGGGGGCTTCTTTGTTCTTCGACCTGGACTATAATCTCAACAGATGCAAGTCTTACAGGTTGGGGGGAACTGTGTGGGGGTATCTGACGGCACAAGGGGTTTGGGGAATCTCAGGAGGTGAGATTTTCGATCAATATTTTGGAACTCCGTGCAATTTTCCAGAGCTCTTCAGTCTTGGCCTCTTCTGAAGAGAGGAGTTGTTCATTTGTTTTCAGATAGGACAAGTCACACAACTTTGGCATACATCAATCATCAAGGAGGGACTCACAGTCCTCTGGCTATGACAGAAGTATCTCGGAATTTTGGTTTGGGGCGGAATCCAGGCTCTGTCTAAATCTCTGCGGTTCATATCCAGGGTATGGACAATTGGAAAGCGGATTATCTCAGTCGCCAAACGTTGCACCTGGGCGAGATGGTCTTCACCCAGAGGTATTTCCTCAGATTGTTCAAATGTGGGAACTCCCAGAAATAGATCTGATGGCTTCTCATCTAAACAAGAAACTTCCCTGGTATCTGTCCGTATCCTGGGGGATCCTCGGGCGGAGGCAGTGGATGCATTATCTCTTCCTTACAAGTGTCATCCTGCCTATATCTTTCCGCCTCTAGTTCTTCTTCAAGGGTATTCTCCAATATTTCTAAAGGAATGCTCGTTTGTCCTGCTGGTAGCTCCTGCTATGGTCCCCTCACAGGTTTTTGGTATGCAGATCTTGTCCGGATGGCCTCTTGGCCAGCTGTGGACTCTTCCGTTAAGACCATGTCTTTCTGTCTCAAGGTTCTTTTTTCCATCAGGATCTCAAAACCTTAATTTTAAGGTGTGGAGTTTGAACGCTTGATTCTTGGTCAAAGAGGTTTCTCTGACTCTGTGATTGATACTATTGACAGGCTCGTAAATCTGTATCTAGAGAGATATATTATAGAGTCTGGAAGACTTATATTTCTTCAGGATGGTTTAGATAAAGGTTTGTCCGCAAGTTTCTTGAAAGACAAATCTCTGCTCTTTCTGTTCTTTTTCACAGTAGGATTGCTAATCTTCCTGATATTCATTGTTTTGTACAACCTTTGGTTCGTATAAAACTTGTCATTGAGTCAATTTCTCCTCCTTGGAGTTTGAATTTGGTTCTGGGGGCTCTTCAAGCTCCTCCTTTTGAACCCATGCATTCTTTGGTCGTTATATTACTTTCTTGGAAAGTTTTGTTTCTTTTGGCCATCTCTTCTGCCAGAAGAGTCTCTGAATTATCTACTCTTTTTTGTGAGTCTCCTTTTCTGATTTTGCATCAGGATAAGGCGGTGCTGCGAACTTCTTTGAATTTTTTACCTAAGGTTGTGAATTCTTACAACATTAGTAGAGAAATTGTGGTTCCTTCATTATGTCCTAATCCTATGAATTCTAAGGAGAAATCATTGCATTCTTTGGATGCTGTTAGAGCTTTGTAATATTATGTTGAAGCTACTAAGTCTTTCCGAAAGACTTCTAGTCTATATGTCATTTTTTCCGGTTCTAGAAAAGACCAGAAAGCTTCTGCCATTTCTTTGGCATCTTGGTTGAAATCTTTATTTCATCATGCCTATGTTGAGTCGGGTAACACTCCGCCTCAAAGTATTACAGCTCATTCTACTAGGTCAGTTTCTACTTCCTGGGCGTTTAAGAATGAAGCTTCGGTTGATCAGATTTGCAAAACAGCAACTTGGTCCTCTTTGCATACTTTTACTAAATTCTACCATTTTGATGTGTTTTCTTCTTCTGAAGCAGTTTTTTGGTAGAAACGTACTTCAGGCAGTGGTTTCAGTTTGAATCTTCTGCTTATGTTTTTTCATTAAAATTTTATTCTGGGTGTGGATTATTTTCAGCAGGAATTGGCTGTCTTTATTTTATCCCTCCCTCTCTAGTGACTTTTGTGTGGAAAGATCCACATCTTGGGTAATCATTATCCCATATGTCACTAGCTCATGGACTCTTGCTAATTACATGAAAGAAAACATAATTTATGTAAGAACTTACCTGATAAATTCATTTCTTTCATATTAGCAAGAGTCCATGAGGCCCGCCCTTTTTTTGTGGTGGTTTTGATTTTTTTGTATAAAGCACAATTATTCCAATTCCTTATTTTATATGCTTTCGCACTTTTTTCTTATCACCCCACTTCTTGGCTATTCGTTAAACTGAATTGTGGGTGTGGTGAGGGGTGTATTTATAGGCATTTTAAGGTTTGGGAAACTTTGCCCCTCCTGGTAGGAATGTATATCCCATACGTCACTAGCTCATGGACTCTTGCTAATATGAAAGAAATGAATTTATCAGGTAAGTTCTTACATAAATTATGTTTTTTTAACGGTACCGGCGTAGTACTGTTTTACTCCCAGGCAGAAATTAGAAGAAGAATCTGCCTGGAGGTTGATGATCTTAGCGGTTTGTAACTAAGGTCCATTGCTGTTCTCACGCATAACTGAAGAGTATGGGAAAGACTTCAGTTGG
Organism: Bombina bombina; assembly: GCF_027579735.1. Lineage (NCBI taxonomy): Eukaryota > Metazoa > Chordata > Amphibia > Anura > Bombinatoridae > Bombina > Bombina bombina. The sequence goes on from NC_069502.1 coordinate 559,315,582, forward strand.
GGGAACGGTTTGCAGATTACCTGCTTTGAGGTATGTTCAGTATATTTATTTCTAGAGAGATGATAAGATCTAGAAAATGCTGACAGAGCCTTGTATAATTGAGGTAAGCCTGATGCAGTGATTTATCAACGACTGGGATCATGCTTACAAAAAAGGGTAATATTCATGTTTATACTCGTATTTCTTAGTGTCAAAACGTTTATATGTTATATAGAAAGAACGTTTTTTTGGGGCCTAGTTTCCACATGGCTAGTCAGATACTCCTAGGAGTATTTCCTTAAGGCCCTCTGACATCAAGTGCATGGTGGGAGGGGCCTATTTTCGCGCCCTAGATGCGCAGTTCTTATTCAGACTGAGACATCCAGCTTCCCCAAAGGAGTCCTCTGGCATCTGAGGACCACTATAGAGGGCTTATTTCTTCCCTAAATCGTATTTGAGGGCAGGTAGGAGCCACAGCAGAGCTGTGGCAAGGTGTTAACTGTTTATTAACGTTTTTTAACGTTTTTCAAATCCGGTTTGGGGCCTAAAGGGTTAATCATCCATTTGCAAGTGGGTGCAATGCTGCTTTAGTCCCTTATACACACTGTAAAAATTTTGAAGAGTTTACTACTTTTTAACACTGTTTTGCAGTTTATGTGATAGTTTTTTTCTGTTAAAGGCACAGTACCGTTTTTGTTTAATTGCTGTTTCAGATTTATTAAAGTGTTTTCCAAGCTTGCTGGTCTCATTACTAGTCTGTTAAACATGTCTGACATAGAGGAAACTCCTTGTTCAATATGTTTAGAAGCCATTGTGGAACCCCCTCTTAGAATGTGTACCGTTTGTTTGTCGTCTACTCTGGACAGAGGAGAGGCCAAAAGGCTTCGGCATCTTCTCTTTCTTTTTGGCTGAGAAGCATAATCCGTTTAGCTTATGAGACTGCTGGCCAGTAGCCTCCTGAAAGAATTACAGCTCATTCCACTAGAGCGGTAGCTTCCACATGGGCTTTTAAAAATGAGGCCTCTGTTGAACAGATTTGTAAGGCGGCGACTTGGTCTTCGCTTCATACTTTTTCTAAATTCTACAAATTTAATACTTTTTGCTTCCTCGGAAGCTATTTTTGGGAGAAAGGTCTTGCAGGCAGTGGTGCCTTCAGTTTAACCCCTTAAGGACCAGCGACGTACCCTGTATGTCGCTGGCCTTTTTTTGGGACTTGATTGTTTTATAGCGCGGTCTTGCTACCAGTGTTGAGACTGCTCTATTCCACAAAGCCTGCTGGAGGGAGTGCATTAATAGCGTGTTCTTGCTAGACTTGTGCTATTATGTCCTGAAAAAACCCTTAACGACCAGTGACATACAGGGTACATTGTCATTAAGGGGTTAAGTATCTGCCTTGTCCCTCCCTTCATCCGTGTCCTAAAGCTTTGGTATTGGTATCCCACAAGTAATGGATGAACGCGTGGACTGGATACACCTTACAAGAGAAAACAAAATTTATGCTTACCTGATAAATGTCTTTCTCTTGTGGTGTATCCAGTCCACGGCCCGTCCTGTCACTTTAAGGCAGGCGTTTTTTATTTTTAAACTACAGTCACCACTGCACCCGATAGTTTCTCCTTTTTTCTTGCTTGTCTTCGGTCGAATGACTGGGAGTGGCAGTTAGGGGAGGAGCTATATAGACAGCTCTGCTGTGGGTGTCCTCTTGCAACTTCCTGTTGGGAAGGAGAATATCCCACAAGTAATGGATAAACCCGTGGACTGGATACACCACAAGAGAAAAGAAATTTATCAGGTAAGCATAAATTTTGTTTTTAAATGGACGCAGCCAACACGCAGACGTGCCCACTGATTGTATGGAATGAGTAATGCGGACATCCCATAACTGCAGAACAACAAAGTATTTGATTTAAAAAAGTTTTTTTTTTTATCAAGCATGAAGTGGCACAACAAACACAAGGCAATATTTAATCTCCTGTGTAGACTGTCCCTTTAACTTTAAAGACCTTTTTGCATGTGATTTTGTTTATAGGTATATGATGGTACAAATTATTATACTTTCTCCTGAAAGTTTTTCTTACACCATCATATGGATAGCCTTCAATGGATCCACCCTGTTGATGAAACAAGCCAATAAATGTTTAATAAGAAATCACATTTCTCCCATACAATTGAAACAAGCAAACATCTGACCTTAAAGTGATGGTAAATCTGAGTGTTTCAAAAAACGCAACTGTAGTTTCAGTAATCAGCTTATTTAAAAAAAGGTGCTAAACTCGCCCTTTTTTTATATATATATAACTGATGAATGAAACTACAGTTTATTTTTAGTGATGGTAAATCCTAGCGTTATTCTCTTTATTACAGTTGTTTCTCTCTCTCTCTCTCTCTCTATCTCTCTCCATTTTTCTCTCCATTTTTCTCTCCACTTTTCTCTCCTTTTCTCTCCACTTTTCTCTCCTTTATTCAGGAATATATTTCTGCATTGAATGGTTTGATTAAATTTAAGTTTCTTGTTTTTCTGGTATAATTTCTTAGTATCAATTACCGATAATTTATAGCTCTAGTTGGCTGTCAACGTTCAGTTAATACATTGGTAGCCATCACCATCTGCCCATTTTTCTTTTTATCACTAAAATAAATTGGATTTGCAGCATGACATTAAAATCTATCAATAGTTCTTGCTCTGCAAAATGTTTCCTTTTTGTTCTTGAATTGTACTTATGTTATTCACATCTGCAGTAAGCCAAATTAATCTTTTGATAACAGGCTGCAGTTGCTCACAATGGCACTGCCATCTTAATGTCAGCGTTTTTATATTCTATTCTCGTCCATATAAATAGCTTTGGTAGCCTTCAAAGCTTTGAGCAGATTGAAACACTGTAATTCTAAATGTATTTTAAATATGGCTTCTGAATTATCCATGTTGATACAGCTGAAAGTTGAGTCTTTGAGGGACCCATCACTACCTACCTAATTGGGCCTTTACCCACAGCAAGCCAAAACAAATTTCGTTTGCAACAGTAAAGGCATATTTTTAAATGGGGGGTTAACCAGGAGATAGATATAGATAGATATATATCGATAGATAGATATATCCATTGTTGAACTTAAATTCAATTCATGATATATTTAAACTATTATTTTATGTCAGTTCTTATAAGTTCACATGTGTGCTGTTGTATATATTGAAAGCTCTAATGTAATTAATGGACATTCTTGAAAATAATAATGGTCCAGATAAAGTCTGAGAAAACTCACAAGTGCCTTATACCCGTAAAGAGTTAAAACAGTGTTTCATTGTTAAAAAAAAAAAAAAAAAAAACACTAAGCAATGGGTTATATTTAATAATCATTGCAATATGTATTATTCATAATTTTAACATTATTTGTACAGGGTCCACTACTTCCTATCACAGCCCACAAAGGGACTGTGGTCAGTACAGGAAGGCAAAGAAGAAGCTTTCCATTTTGAAGTGGTTGCTAGGAGACGCCTGTTCAAGCTCAAGCTAGTTTGCCCATGCTTACTAGAGGACTTTTGCTGCAAAAAAACAGATGGCAGTAGAAAATTATTTGTTTGTTTTTTTCCTGTTTCCACGGTTAAAAAAAACATAAAACCCAAATATTTATTTCAGGATTGCAACAGAGCATGCAGTTTTAAACAACTTTTTAATTTACTTCTATCAAATTTTCTTTGTTTTCTTGGAGCGTGCACGTGTCTGGAGCACTATATAGCAACAGTTTTGCAAGAATGTTATCCATGTGCAAGAGCACTAGATGGCAGCACTGTTTCCTGCAATGTAGTGCTACAGCACCTAGCTGGGTATCTTTCTTTCATGTAATTGGCAAGAGTCCATGAGCTAGTGACATATGGGATATACAATCCTACCAGGAGGGAGCAAAGAATATCATTGGCAAAAAGTTAATTTGATAATAGCAGGATATTGGAAGCTTTTTTTTTAAATGTTGTTCTCTGTCTGAATCACAAAAATAAAATTTTTGGGTTTCGTATCCCTTTAAATGACACAGGCAACTTTGCCATTTTGCTGTGTATTGGTTTCACCATAATTATCTGATTTCATGTATTATATACTGTTTTTTAACAGATGAACAAACCTTTCTTGTGATACACTAGACTGGTATGGGCCTTGCACCCAGACTTGTCAGGGGTTAACTGCCTGGGACTCTGGGGACGGTATAGCTACCTGTGAGTGCCATTGAACACCCAGGGCTGTACCTGTTGCAGGGTCATTGGATGTGTACCTAGTCCAGTCTGAGAGTGCAGTCCCATTCCGTGTTTTGTATATGTCTAGGGTGATTACATAAGTCTGTGCACCCTTCACTTGTTCCCAGTTTGTTTGATTGAGATCTTGTATTGTTTAGCTGTATTAGGGACCCAGGTTTTGGGAGAGACCTTGATGTGGTACCTGGGCTTGTCTCTTTTGGCCATATGGGGTAACTAACTCTTCCAGTTTTGCTTTTAATATTTTCTGAGTGCTTGCAAGTGAGTGCTAGACTTTCTCTGTGTGTGTGGGTGTGTATGTATATATATATATATATATATATATATATATATGTATATATATATATATATATATATATATATATATATATATATATGTATATATATATATATATATATATATATATATATATATATATATATATATATATATATATATATATGTATATATATATATATATATATATATATATATATATATATATATATATATATATATATATATATATATATATATATATATATATATATATACACACACACACACACACGGGATGCACCGAAATGAAAATTCTGGACCGATACCGAAATTTCAGGATGCCCCTGGCCTGATAACCAAAACGAAACCAAAATAGTTTTTCATGTAATTGGCAAGAGTCCATGAGCTAGTGACGTATGGGATATACAATCCTACCAGGAGGGGCAAAGTTTCCCAAACCTCAAAATGTCTATAAATACACCTCTCGCCACACCCACAATTCAGTTTTACAAACTTTGCCTCCTATGGAGGTGGTGAAGTAAGTTTGTGCTAAGATTTCTACGTTGATATGTGCTTCTCAGCATTGTTGAAGCCCGATTCCTCTCAGAATACAGCGAATGTCAGAGGGACATGAAGGGAGTATCACTTATGAATATTATGATTTCCCTAACGGGGGTCTATTTCATAGGTTCTCTGTTATCGGTCGTAGAGATTAATCTCCTACCTCCCTTTTCAGATCGACAATATACTCTCAAGTTCTAAATATATGTATTGTACTTATATTTGCCATGAGTCTGGTTCATGTATTTCCTTCTGCAGACTGTCAGTTTCATATTTGGGGAAAATGAAAATTTTTTAAGAAATTTGTTTCTTACCTGGGGTTTAGTCTTTTTTTTTTTTCTTCAATTGACTGCTTCTTGCAAATTGCGGGCGGTATTAGGCCTGTGGGTGCGTCAAATGCTTTTTTTGGTGCGAAAAATAAGTCTATGACGCAACTTCGTAATTTAATTCAACTATGACGCCGGAGCCTTACACACGGTTGTGTCATTAGTGACGCGAGTGTGTCATTTCCGGTTATTATTGGCGCCAAAAAAGTTTTCAGTTGTGCGTCATACTTGGCGCCAAACTTTTTTATTGTTTTAATACCCCATTGATGTTTGCCTCTTGCCTTTTTCTCTATCAGAGGGCTATGCTTTTTGCATTTTTTCCCATTCCTGAAACTGTCATATAAGGAAATTGATCATTTTGCTTTATATGTTTTTTCTTTTACATTTTGCAAGATGTCTCAATCTGATCCTGCCTCAGAAGTTTCTGCTGGAACATTGCTGCCTGACATCGGGTCTACCAAAGCTAAGTGCATTTGTTGTAAGATTGTGGAAATTATTTCACCGAATGTCATTTGTTATAGTTGTCATGATAAACTATTACATGCAGATAGTGTGTCCATCAGTAATAGTACATTGCTAGTTGCAGTTCCTTCAACCTCTAATGTACATGATATACCTATGAATTTTAAAGAATTTGTTTCTGATTCTATCCAGAAGGCTTTGTCTGCATTTCCACCTTCTAATAAACGTAAAAGGTCTTTTAAAACTTCTCATTCAGTTGATGAAATTTCAAATGACCAACAACATAATAATTTATCCTCCTCTGATAAGGATATATCTGATTCAGAAGATCCTTCCTCAGACATTGACACTGACAAATCTACTTATTTATTTCAAATACAGTATATGCGTTCTTTTTTAAAAGAATTGTTAATTACTTTGGATATTGAGGTAACCAGTCCTCTTGACGTTCAGTCTAATAAACGTTTAAATGCTTTTTTTAAACCTCCTGTGGTTTCTCCAGGGGTTTTTCCTATTCCTGAGGCTATTTCTGATATGATTTCTAAGGAATGGAATAAGCCAGTTACTTCTTTTATTCCTTCTTCAAGGTTTAAAAAATTGTATCCTTTACCAGCAAATTCTATAGAGTTTTGGGAAAAAAATCCCCAAAGTTGATGGGGCTATTTCTACTCTTGCTAAACGTACCACTATTCCTATGGAAGATAGTACTTCCTTTAAGGATCCTTTAGATAGGAAGCTTGAATCTTATCTAAGGAAGGCCTATTTATATTTAGGTCATCTTCTCAGACCTGCAATTTATTTGGCTGATGTTGCGGCTGCATCAACTTTCTGGTTGGAGAATTTAGCGCAACAAGATTTGGATTCTGACATATCTAGCATTATTCGCTTACTGCAATATGCTAATCACTTTATTTGTGATGCAATTTTTGATATTAAAATTGATGTTAGATCCATGTCTTTAGCTATATTAGCTAGAAGAGCTTTGTGGCTTAAATCTTGGAATGCTGATATGACATCTAAATCTAGATTACAATCTCTTTCTTTCCAAGGTAATAATTTTATTTGGTTCTCAGTTGGATTCTATTATTTCAACTGTTACTGGGGGAAAGGGAGTTTTTCTGCCTCAGGATAAAAAACCTAAGGGTAAATCTAAGGCTTCTAACCGTTTTCGTTCCTTTTGTCAAAATAAGGAACAAAAACTCAATCCTTACCCCAAGGAATCTGTTTCCAATTGGAAGGCTTCTTCAAATTGGAATAAATCCAAGCCATTTAAGAAACCAAAGTCAGCCCCTAAGTCCGCATGAAGGTGCAGCCCTCATTCCAGCTCAGCTGGTAGGGGGCAGATTAAGGGTTTTCAAGGATATTTGGATAAATTCTGTCCAAAATCAATGGATTCAGAGCATTGTCTCTCAAGGGTATCGAATAGGATTCAGAGTAAGACCTCCTGTGAGATGTTTTCTCTCACGTATCCCAGCAAATCCAGTAAAAGATCAGTCTTTCCTGAAGTGTGTTTCAGACCTGAAGTCTTCAGGGGTAATCATGCCAGTTCATTTTCAGGAACAAGGTTTGGGGTTTTATTCAAATCTATTCATTGTCCCAAAGAAGTAAAATTTATTCAGACCAGTTCTGGATCTGAAAATTTTTAATCGTTATGTAAGAGTACCAACTTTCAAGATGGTAACTATAAGGACTATTCTGCCTTTTGTTCAGCAAGGACATTATATGTTCACAATAGACTTGCAGTATGCATACCTTCATATTCCGATTCATCTAGAACATTATCAGTTCCCGAGATTCTCTTTTCTAGACGAGCATTACCAATTTGTTGCTCTTCCATTTGGCCTAGCAACAGCTCCAAGAATCTTTTCAAAGGTTCTAGGTGCCCTACTCTCTGTAATCAGAGAACAGGGTATTGCGGTGTTTCCTTATTTGGGCGATATCTTGGTACTAGCTCAGTCTTTACGTTCTACAGAATCTCACGTGAATCACCTAGTGTTGTTTCTTCGGAAACATGGTTGGAGGATCAATTTACCAAAAAGTTTCTTGATTCCTCAGACAAGGGTCACCTTTTTAGGCTTCCAGTTAGATTCAGTGTCCATGACTCTGTCTCTAACAGACAAGAGACTTTTAAAATTGGTTGCAACCTGCCGGCACCTTCAGTCTGTCATTCCCTTCAGTGGCTATGTGCATGGAAGTTTTAGGTCTCATGACTGCAGCATCGGACGCGATCCCCTTTGCTCGTTTTCACATGAGACCTCTACAGCTTTGTATGCTGAACCAATGGTGCAGGGATTATATAAAGATATCACAATTAATATCCTTAAATCCCAATGTACGACACTCTCTGGCGTGGTGGATAGATCACCATCATGTAGTTCAAGGGGCTTCTTTTGTTCGACCAACCTGGACTGTGATCACAACAGATGCGAGTCTTTCAGGTTGGGGAGCTGTTTGGGGATCTCTGACAGCACAAGGGGTTTGGAAATCTCAAGAGGCGAGATTACCAATATATATTTTTGAACTCCGTGCAATTCTCAGAGCTCTTCAGTTTTGGCCTCTTAAAGAGAGAACCGTTCATTTGTTTTCAGACAGACAATATCACCACAGTGGCATATGTCAATCATCAGGGTGGGACTCACAGTCCCCAAGCTATGAAAGAAGTATCTCAGATACTTGCTTCGGCGGAATCCAGCTCCTGTCTAATCTCTGCGGTGCATATCCCAGGTGTAGACATTTGGGAGGTGGATTATCTCAGCCGTCAGACTTTACATCCAGGGGAGTGGTCTCTCCATCCAGATGTTTTTTCTCAGATTGTTCAGATGTGGGGTCTTCCAGAGATCTCATGGCCTCTCATCTAAACAAGAAACTTCCCAGATACCTGTCCAGGTCCAGGGATGTTCAGGCGGAAGCAGTGGATGCGCTGACACTTCCTTGGTGTTATCAACCTGCTTATATCTTCCCACCTCTAGTTCTTCCAAGAGTGATCTCCAAAATCATCATGGAACAATCGTTTGTGTTGCTGGTGGCTCCAGCATGGCCACACAGGTTTTGGTATGCGGATCTGGTTCGGATGTCCAGTTGCCAGCCTTGGCCACTTCCGTTAAGGCCGGACCTACTGTCTCAAGGTCCGTTTTTCCATCAGGATCTCAAATCATTACATTTGAAGGTATGGAAATTGAACGCTTAGTACTAAGTCATAGAGGTTTCTCTGACTCAGTGATTAATACTGTGTTACAAGCTCGTAAATCTGTCAGGAATTTTACAGTTTCTTCAGGATGGTTTGGATAAGGGTTTGTCTGCAAGTTCCTTGAAGGAACAAATCTCTGCTCTTTCTGTTTATTTCACAGAAAGATTGCTATACTTCCTGATATTCACTGTTTTGTACAGGCTTTAGATCGTATTAAGCCTGTCATTAAATCAATTTCTCCTCCTTTGAGTCTTAATATGGTTTTGAAGGCTTTACAGGCTCCTCCATTTGAGCCTATGCATTCTTTGGACATTAAACTATTTTCTTGGAAAGTGTTGTTCCTTTTGGCTATCTCTTCTGCTAGAAGAGTTTCTGAGCTATCTGCTCTTTCTTGTGAGTCTCTTTTTCTGATCTTTCATCAGGATAAGGTAGTTTTGCGGACCTCTTTTCAATTTTTACCTAAGGTTGTGAATTCTAACAACATTAGTAGAGAAATTAATCCTAATCCTAAGAATTCTTTGGAAAGATCCTTACATTCTTTGGATGTGGTAAGAGCTTTGAAATATTATGTGGAAACTACTAAAAATTTCAGGAAGACTTCCAGTCTATTTGTTTTATTTTCTGGTCCTAGAAAAGGTCAGAAGGCTTCTGCTATTTCCTTGGCTTCTTGGTTGAAACTTTTGATTCATCAAGCTTATTTGGAGTCGGGTCAGGCCCCGCCTCAGATAATTACAGCTCATTCTACTAGATCAGTCTCCACTTCGTGGGCCTTTAAGAATGAAGCTTCAGTTGATCTGATTCGCAAAGCGGCAACTTGGTCCTCTTTGCATACATTTATTAAATTCTACCGTTTTTATGTATTTGCTTCTTCAGAAGCAGTTTTTGGTAGAAAAGTTCTTCAGGCAGCTGTTTCAGCTTGATTCTTCTGCTTTTGATTTAAGTTTTTTTCTTTCATTTATGAGAATAAACTTATTTTTTTGGGTTGTGGATTAATTTTTTCAGCGGAAAATGGCTGTTTTTATCCCTCCCTCTCTAGTGACTCTTACGTGGAGTTCCACATCTTGGGTATTGCTATCCCATACGTCACTAGCTCATGGACTCTTGCCAATTACATGAAAGAAAACATAATTTATGTAAGAACTTACCTGATAAATTAATTTCTTTCATATTGGCAAGAGTCCATGAGGCCCACCCTTTTTATGGTGGTTATGATTTTTTTGTATAAAGCACAATTATTTCCAAATTTCTTTTGTTGATGCTTTTTACTCCTTTCTTTATCACCCCACTGCTTGACTATTCGTTAAACTGAATTGTGGGTGTGGTGAGGGGTGTATTTATAGGCATTTTGAGGTTTGGGAAACTTTGCCCCTCCTGGTAGGATTGTATATCCCATACGTCACTAGCTCATGGACTCTTGCCAATATGAAAGAAATTAATTTATCAGGTAAGTTCTTACATAAATTGTTTTTTTTCTTTTTTTAACTACAGTGTGTGTGTGTGTAGCTGAGAGAGCTTGCAGGCGGGAAAGCTCCAACAAATGGACGTGGTCATTTGTACCGTAGGGCGTGATCTGCAGTGAAACTGGAGCTCTATATGGGAGAGCGTGGTTATCGCCAGACAACAATACAAGGTGGACATGTGTTTTGTTTTTGGGTGTAGTTATCCGTGCGATGGCGTGGCTGCACCTGATCGTTTCTCATCATATCTCCGCCTAGTTCCTGGTTCGGGTCTCTCACTGACCGGTCAGATTATATGTCCGGAGCCCCAAATGGAGTCTTCCTGTCACCTATCACCAGGACCTTAAGTGCAAGGTGGTTATAGAAAGTTACTGTGGTTTTTTGTATACACTGTCTGGTGGGTGCTAATTTGTACCAACTGTGTGCGATCTTGGGGCTTATGCATATATAGTGTGCACGCATATTTGCCTCAGGCGAATAGAATGTCTACTCTCAAGAGGCTGATGTATGAGCACTGTATATAAGGCTTATACATAATCTCTGTGTGTTCTTAGGGCTGTGTCTGATAATATAAAGTGTTTATAAACATGTTACTTATCCTTTGAATACTGTATTCAGAACTTTGGTTTCCGTCTAAAAAAAAAAAAAAAGGGCTCTGCTGGTTTCAAATATCATCATGTCATGGTAATTTATGTGTGTGCTCTGTGTACCATGCCAGTGCTGTGCTGCTTACCTTATGCTAAGGATAGACATGTAATGTAACGTCCACGAAGGGCTGACAGCAGTTGCCACCTGGATGAGCTACAACTGCCTAAAGCTGAACGCAGAGAAGACCGAAGTCGTCCTCCTCGGTCCCACCACATCTGCTTGGAATAACTCTTGGTGGCCCACAGCCCTCGGACACCCTCCAACCCCCACCGACCATGCACAAAATCTAGGTGTCATCCTGGACTCATCGCTCTCCATGGCCCGGCAAATCAACGCCGTCTCTTCTGCATGCTTCCACACACTTCACCTGATGCGAACGAAAGATCTTCAAATGGATCCCAACCGAGACCAGGAAGACTGTCACTCACGCCCTCGTCAGCAGCCGACTGGACTATGGTAATGCACTCTACGCCGGCACCACCATCAAGCTCCAAAAGAGACTACAGCGCATCCAGAACGCCTCGGCCAGACTAATCCTCGACATCCCTCGTCAATGCCACATCACCAAACACCTGCGGGACCTGCACTGGCTCCCCATCAACAAAAGAATAACCTTCAAGCTTCTCACCCACGCATTCAAGGCCCTCCACAACATCGGTCCTGAATACTTGAACCACCGCGTTACCTTCTACACCCCCGCCAGACAACTTTGATCGGCCGACCAAGCCCTCGCAGTCATCCCCTGCATCAGGAAAACCACAGCGGGAGGCAGATCCTTCTCTCACCTGGCAGCCAATAATTGGAACACCCTCCCGCTGCACCTCAGACAAGCACCGACCTAACTAAGTTCAGAAAGGACCTCAAGACCTGGCTCTTCGACTGAACTGCAACCCTCAGTGCCTTGAGACCCTTACGGGTGAATAGCCACACTTTACAAGAACCCAATAGATGGATAGATAGATAACTCAATAGAACAGGAGAGGGCTGTACATTTTAAGCCATTTTGGTCCTCTTTGGGCCGAAATTGGAATTGCACATAATATATATCGTAATATAGCCCTTAGTGGGAAGGCTTTAAAACTCTATTTGTTAGTATCAGTGTCTTGCTTATTAATGGCTGTTTCTTTAGTATTTGAGCAGGTTGGCAAACTTGTGTCAGATTGCCTAATAATGGTAACCGTGACCTTTATTTGTCCAGACGGCAACCATATTACCTTGTAATGGTCTAATGTTCGGCACATTGCTTACTGTTTTCTCTTGAGGTGAAAAGGGCAACACTTTGGCAGAATGTCACAGATAATATAAATCTGTATGTTTAAACCTTATATTCTAGTAGAAAATGCTGGCCCCGTTGAAGTCGAGGATTCTTCACCACAGAAATCTCTTCAGAAAAAGACGGATCTGTATCAACTTCAGAAGGTCAGTTTATGTTGCACAGTGTCCTATAATGGCAGTTTAAATATTTTTCTACAGTTTTGCAATAAACTAATATATAGGGTGAATTTGAAAATGTTCTGATTACATTTGCTGCTATAGTGTTTTGCTGCTATTGTTTTTCAATAGCCAAATCCCACCCATCACTTGCTTAAAGGTACATGAAACCCAATTTTTTTTACATTATCCAGACAAAGCATATAATAATAAACAAAAAAAGTTTCCAATCTACCTCTTATCAAGTTTGTTTTGTTCTCATGTTATTGTTTGCTGAAAAGATATCTAGATAGGTAGCGTGCACATGCCTGGAGCACTACATGGCAAGAAATAGTGCTGCAATCTAGTGCTCCTGCTAATGTATAACATTCTTGTAAAACTGCTGTGATATAGTGCTACAGACGTGTGCACACTCCGGAGCTTACCTTCCTCCTTTTCAACAAAGGATACCAAGTAAAGAAAATTGGACAATAGAGGTAAAATGGAAAGTTCTTTAAAATTGTATGTTCTGCCTGAATCACAAAAGAAAAAAATGTGGTTTTATGTCCCATTAATTTGAATGGGCCTATCCAAACTTGCTACTGGAGTAGACAACAGCTAGCTATGGTGTTTTTGTTAGCAAAATGAACCTTTGTTTTGCTATTCTTATCTCTATTAGATACAGATATGTAGCAGGTTTAGACTTGGGCACTACCAGTTCCCAGAAGCAGAAAAAAAAAAAACTTAAATGACAGGAAAAGAGAGCAAGTAAAAGAAAAAGAACTGCATATGTTCTTTACTAATTACACATTATATTACCATCCCAAAGTGTTTACTGTTCCTTTTAAGGACATACATGGGAACACTCCCTATTGCAGTCAGTCTCTAGTAGAAATACTGCTACAGAAGACTTCAAGTGAAGGTAAACTTTGCATGTTCTAAAATCAGGTCCCAACGATATTTTACAGGGACTTTAATTGATCACATCTAATGAATATGCGCTGTAACTTCCTTTTTAATCTAGCCGTGCCATAGGCTCAGGAGCAGCAATTCACTACTGGGAGTTAGATGCTTATTGGAAGCTGCACATACTGTATATGACTCTTGTCACTGGCTCACTCGATGTGTTAGCTACATTAGCTCTCAGTAGTGCATTGCTGCTCCTTCAACAAAGCATACATTTTGTTTCATGTCTCCTTAAACATACAGTAAAGCCAAAAGTCAACTTAAATTAACCGGGTGAAGCATAACTTTTCTTTCTAATGACACGGTGAGTCCACGGATCATCTTCATTACAGTTGGGAATATCACTCCTGACCAGCAGGAGGAGGCAAAGAGCACCACAGCAAAAGCTATTAAATACCACTCCCCCTACCCACAATCCCCAGTCATTCACTTTGCTTGTATCAGTTGCAAGGAGGGGTAAAGTTAGGTGTCTGATTCTTTAATCAAGAGTTTATTTTTTAAGCAGAGCAAGTTTGCTCTGGTTTTCTTTTGGTTTAGCCTTAGTCCATGTCAGTCTCTTCAGTAGAGCAAGTGGTGGCTTTTAAGCATTTGGGAACTTGTGGGGTATAATCTCCACTGGGCCTCCCAAGTAATTTCATGCTGCCCTTGGTTAAAAGTTTGAGTAAGTTTACTCAGCCTTTTCTTTTTTCCACAGGTCCATGTGAGGTAGGAAGCCCCTCTCATACCAAGTGAGCTGTCCTGCTACCGGACAGATTTTTGAGGAAAGTGCCTATTTCTTTCCCTGTTTTGATATAGGAGAATTTGGCACTCTGACAGTTAATTCTGTCTAAATATACAATCGGCCTTCTAGGTTAACGGTTTATTGTATGGCAGTTTTGCAGGCACTGGGGATGTTTGGCTCAGTTTATTATGTTTTCACTTTGGTGTACATGTTTTTTGTTTGTGTATTAATGGCTACCGGGAGGTTTGTTAGGCCACACCCACAATAGGCGGGCTTATTTGAGATAGCAAGGACATTTTTGGTGCCCTTTTAGCTGTTCCCTGTTGTTCCTGGATGTTGCAGCTCTGTTGCATAGCTCCTTGGAGGTGGTTCAGCGTTCTCTCCGGTGCGGCTGTATGGGGGGTCCGGATCATTTTCTGACTTTGTTTCGGCAGCAAGGAGGTCAGGTAAGCACCTCAGCAGAGCTTGCTGAGGTGTGGAGGTTGCCTGTTGTTTTTTTGTGGGGCTGTTGCTCTGTTTATATTTAAGTTTCTGTTTGAATTTCGTGGACTATAACGTTTGTGTCTCTTTTTGCATTCATTTTGTGAAAAATTGTTGCTGTAAGATTTATTGTGCAGTTTATTTAAGGATTTTCTAGTTTAAAAAAAAAAAGAAAAAGAAAAAAGTCTGTTTAAAATTTAAAGGGACAGTAACATTTTTTGTTTCATTAAAATTCTGATTTGAACTTAGAATTTTTTTATTAATTAAGATTTTTTCCTTTGGAATAAGATGGACCAAGAGGCCCTGCAAGCTGTTGCTTGTTCTCTATGTTTAAATACTAATGTTGAGCCTCTTATCCCTTTTTTTTTCCTCTTGTATTGAGAAAACATTACATTGCAAGGATAGACCTTTCTCCTACATTGGTGAGTCCGGTCCAAGGCGTCATCCATAACTTGTGGGAATATTCTCTTCCCCAACAGGAAATGGCAAAGAGCACAGCAAAAGCTGTCCATATAGCCCCTCCCAGGCTCCGCCCCCCAGTCATTCTCTTTGCCGCTCTGAACAAGTAGCATCTCCACGGAGATGGTGAAGAGTATGTGGTGTTTAGTTGTAGTTTTTTATTCTTCTATCAAGAGTTTGTTATTTTAAAATAGTGCTGGTATGTACTATTTACTCTGAAACAGAAAGAGATGAAGAGTTCTGTTTAAAAGAGGAGTATGATTTTAGCAGCAGTAACTAAAATCAATTGCTGTTCCCACGCAGGACTGTTGAGCTGAGAGAACTTCAGTTGGGGGGAACAGTTTGCAGACTTTTCTGCTCAAGGTATGACTAGCCATTTTTCTAACAAGACTGTGTAATGCTGGAAGGCTGTCATTTTCCCTCATGGGGATCGGTAAGCCATTTTCTTAGACTTAGAAAGAATAAAGGGCTTATTATGGGCTATTAACTGGTGGACACTCTTAAGGGCTAAATCGATTGTTTATTTAAGTTGTTTTTTAAAGTTTGAAGTAATTTTCACACTTTTATTGTTTGGGGAACGTTTTTATCGCCAGGCACTAGTTTAGACACCTTCCCAGTCAGGAAGGGCCTTTCACTATAGTAGGCAGAGCCTCATTTTCGCGCCATTATTGCGCAGTTACTTTTGAGTACAGTGCATGCAGCTGCATGTGTGAGGGTCTGGTATCCACTGAAAACGTTCCTAGAAGGCTTGAATTGGTATCGTATACCCCCCTGGGATTGGTGAAGTCGCAACAAAGGCTGTGGCTGGGACTGTAGTGGGGTTAAATTGCAAACGGCAACATTTTAAGGGTTAACAGCTTGAAAATTGGGGTGCAATACTTTGAATGCATTAAGACACTGTGGTGAAAATTTGGTAAAGATTGGATAATTCCTTCATAGTTTTTCACATATCAGTAATAAAGTGTGCCCTGTTTAACATTTAAAGAGACAGTAACGGTTTTGTTTTAAAACGGTTTTTGTGCTTTATTAACCAGTTTAAGCCTGTTTAACATGTCTGTACCTTCAGATAGATCATGTTCTGTATGTATGGAAGCCAATGTGGTTCCTCCTTCAAATATATGTGATAATTGTGCCATAGCGTCCAAACATAGTAAGGACAGTACTGTCACAAATAGTAAGGTTGCCCAGGATGATTCCTCAGATGAAGGAAGTAGAGAGAGTTCTACATCCTCTCCTTCTGTGTCTATACCAGTTATGCCCATACCAGTTATGCCCGCGCAGGCGACCCCTTCTAGTACTTCTAGCGCGCCAATGCTTGTTACTATGCAACAATTGACGGCAGTAATGGATAACTCCATAGCTAATATTTTATCCAAAATGCCAGCATTTCAGAGAAAGCGCCATTGCTCTGTTTTAAACACTGTAGAGCAGGAGGGCGCTGATGAAAATTTTTCTGTCATACCCTCACACCAGTCTGAAGTGGCAGTGAGGGAGGGTTTGTCAGATGGAGAAATTTCTGATACAGGAAGAATTTCTCAGCAGGCAGAACCTGATGTTGTGACATTTAAATTTAAATTAGAGCATCTCCGCGCATTACTTAAGGAGGTGCTATCTACTCTGGATGATTGTGACAATCTGGTCATCCCAGAAAAATTGTGCAAGATGGACAAGTTCCTAGAGGTCCCGGTGCACCCTGATGCCTTTCCGATACCTAAACGGGTGGCGGACATAGTGAATAAGGAGTGGGAGAAGCCAGGCATACCTTTTGTCCCTCCTCCTATATTTAAGAAATTGTTCCCTATGGTCGACCCCAGGAAGGACTTATGGCAAACAGTCCCTAAGGTCGAGGGGGCGGTTTCTACACTAGCCAAACGCACGACCATTCCCATTGAGGACAATTGTGCTTTCAAAGATCCTATGGATAAAAAATGGAGGGTTTGCTTAAAAAGATTTTTGTACAGCAAGGTTACCTCCTTCAACCTATTTCGTGCATTATTCCTGTCACTACAGCGGCGTGGTTCTGGTTCGAGGAACTGGAAAAGTCGCTCAGTAGGGAGATTCCGTATGAGGAAGTCATGGACAGAATTCACGCACTTAAGTTAGCCAATTCCTTTATTTTAGACGCCGCTTTGCAGTTAGCGAGGTTAGCGGCGAAAAATTCAGGGTTTGCAATTGTGGCGCGCAGAGCGCTCTGGCTAAAGTCTTGGTCGGCGGACGTATCTTCCAAGACAAAATTGCTTAATATCCCTTTCAAAGGTAAGACCCTTTTTGGGCCAGAATTGAAAGAGATTATTTCAGACAACACTGGGGGAAAGGGCCATGCCCTCCCACAAGATAGACCTTTCAAGGCTAAGAATAAGTCCAATTTCTTTCATGTAATTAGCAAGAGTCCATGAGCTAGTGACGTATGGGATATACATTCCTACCAGGAGGGGCAAAGTTTCCCAAACCTCAAAATGCCTATAAATACACCCCTCACCACACCCACAATTCAGTTTTTACAAACTTTGCCTCCGATGGAGGTGGTGAAGTAAGTTTGTGCTAGATTCTACGTTGATATGCGCTCCGCAGCAAGTTGGAGCCTGGTTTTCCTCTCAGCGTGCAGTGAATGTCAGAGGGATGTGAGGAGAGTATTGCCTATTTTGAATGCAGTGATCTCCTTCTACGGGGTCTATTTCATAGATTCTCTGTTATCGGTCGTAGAGATTCATCTCTTACCTCCCTTTTCAGATCGACGATATACTCTTATATATACCATTACCTCTGCTGATTCTCGTTTCAGTACTGGTTTGGCTTTCTACAAACATGTAGATGAGTGTCCTGGGGTAAGTAAATCTTATTTTCTGTGACACTCTAAGCTATGGTTGGGCACTTTGTTTATAAAGTTCTAAATATATGTATTCAAACATTTATTTGCCTTGACTCAGAATGTTCAACTTTCCTTATTTTCAGACAGTCAGTTTCATATTTGGGATAATGCATTTGATTTAATCATTTTTTCTTACCTACAAAAATTTGACTCTTCCCTGTGGGCTGTTAGGCTCGCGGGGGCTGAAAATGCTTCATTTTATTGCATCATTCTTGGCGCGGACTTTTTTGGCGCAAAAAAAAAAAAAAAAATTTGTTTCCGTTTCCGGCATCATACGTGTCGCCGGAAGTTGCGTCATTTTTTGACGTTATTTTGCGCCAAAAGTGTCGGCGTTCCGGATGTGGCGTCATTTTGGCGCCAAAAAGCATTTAGGCGCCAAATAATGTGGGCGTCTTATTGGCGCGAAAAAATATGGGCGTCGCTTTTGTCTCCACATTATTTTAGTCTCATTTTTCATTGCTTCTGGTTGCTAGAAGCTTGTTCTTTGGCATTTTTTCCCATTCCTGAAACTGTCATTTAAGGAAATTGATCAATTTTGCTTTATATATATGTTGTTTTTTCTCTTACATATTGCAAGATGTCTCACGTTGCATCTGAGTCAGAAGATACTACAGGAAAATCGCTGTCTAGTGCTGGATCTACCAAAGCTAAGTGTATCTGCTGTAAACTTTTGGTAGCTATTCCTCCAGCTGATGTTTGTATTGCTTGTCATGACAAACTTGTTAAAGCAGATAATATTTCCTTTAGTAAAGTACCATTGCCTGTTGTAGTTCCTTCAACATCTAAGGTGCAGAATGTTCCTGATAATATAAGAGATTTTGTTTCTGAATCCATAAAGAAGGCTATGTCTGTTATTTCTCCTTCTAGTAAACGTAAAAACAGAATTTATGCTTACCTGATAAATTACTTTCTCCAACGGTGTGTCCGGTCCACGGCGTCATCCTTACTTGTGGGATATTCTCTTCCCCAACAGGAAATGGCAAAGAGCCCAGCAAAGCTGGTCACATGATCCCCCCTAGGCTCCGCCTTCCCCAGTCATTCGACCGACGTAAAGGAGGAATATGCATAGGAGAAATCATATGATACCGTGGTGACTGTAGTTAGAGAAATTAATTCAACAGACCTGATCAAAAACCAGGGCGGGCCGTGGACCGGACACACCGTTGGAGAAAGTAATTTATCAGGTAAGCATAAATTCTGTTTTCTCCAACATAGGTGTGTCCGGTCCACGGCGTCATCCTTACTTGTGGGAACCAATACCAAAGCTTTAGGACACGGATGATGGGAGGGAACAAATCAGGTCGCCTAGATGGAAGGCACCACGGTTTGCAAAACCTTTCTCCCAAAAATAGCCTCAGAAGAAGCAAAAGTATCAAATTTGTAGAATTTGGCAAAAGTGTGCAGTGAAGACCAAGTCGCTGCCTTACATATCTGATCAACAGAAGCCTCGTTCTTGAAGGCACAAGTGGAAGCCACAGCCCTAGTGGAGTGAGCTGTGATTCTTTCAGGAGGCTGCCGTCCGGCAGTCTCATAAGCCAATCGGATAATGCTTTTAAGCCAGAAAGAGAGAGAGGTAGAAGTTGCTTTTTGACCTCTCCTTTTACCAGAATAAACAACAAACAAAGAAGATGTTTGTCTGAAATCCTTAGTAGCTGCTAAGTAAAATTTGAGAGCACGAACTACATCTAAGTTGTGCAACAAACGTTCCTTCTTTGAAACTGGATTAGGACACAAAGAAGGCACGACTATCTCCTGGTTAATATTTTTATTAGAAACAACTTTCGGAAGAAAACCAGGTTTAGTACGCAAAACCACCTTATCTGCATGGAACACCAGATATGGAGGAGAACACTGCAGAGCAGATAACTCTGAAACTCTTCTAGCAGAAGAGATTGCAACCAAAAACAAAACTTTCCAAGATAATAACTTTATATCAACGGAATGTAGGGGTTCAAACGGAATCCCCTGAAGAACTGAAAGAACTAGATTGAGACTCCAGGGAGGAGTCAAAGGTTTGTAAACAGGCTTGATTCTAACCAGAGCCTGAACAAAAGCCTGAACGTCTGGTACAGCCGCCAGCTTTTTGTGAAGTAAAACAGATAAAGCAGAAATCTGTCCCTTCAAAGAACTCGCAGATAATCCTTTCTCCAAACCCTCTTGAAGAAAGGATAGAATCCTAGGAATTTTTATCTTGTTCCATGGGAATCCTTTAGATTCGCACCAACAGATATATTTTTTCCATATTTTATGGTAGATTTTCCTAGTTACAGGCTTTCTAGCCTGAACAAGAGTATCAATGACAGAATCTGAGAACCCTCGCTTTGATAAAATCAAGCGTTCAATCTCCAAGCAGTCAGTTGGAGTGAGGCCAGATTCGGATGTTCGAACGGACCTTGAACAAGAAGGTCCTGTCTCAGAGGTAGCTTCCATGGTGGAGCTGATGACATATTCACCAGGTCTGCATACCAAGTCCTGCGTGGCCACGCAGGAGCTATCAAGATCACCGATACCCTCTCCTGTTTGATCCCGGCTACCAGCCTGGGAATGAGAGGAAACGGTGGGAACACATAAGCTAGGTTGAAGGTCCAAGGTGCTACTAGTGCATCCACTAGAGCCGCCTTGGGATCCCTGGATCTGGACCCGTAGCAAGGAACCTTGAAGTTCTGACGAGACGCCATCAGATCCATGTCTGGAATGCCCCACAATTGAATTATTTGGGCAAACATTTCCGGGTGGAGTTCCCACTCCCCCGGATGAAATGTCTGACGACTCAGAAAATCCGCTTCCCAATTTTCCACTCCTGGGATGTGGATTGCAGACAAGTGGCAGGAGTGATTCTCCGCCCATTGAATTATTTTGGTCACTTCTTCCATCGCCAGGGAACTCCTTGTTCCCCCCTGATGGTTGATATACGCAACAGTCGTCATGTTGTCTGATTGAAACCTTATGAATTTGGCCTTTGCAAGCTGAGGCCAAGCTCTGAGAGCATTGAATATCGCTCTCAGTTCCAGAATGTTTATCGGTAGAAGAGATTCTTCCCGAGACCAAAGCCCCTGAGCTTTCAGGGGTTCCCAGACCGCGCCCCAGCCCACCAGACTGGCGTCGGTCGTGACAATGACCCACTCCGGTCTGCGGAAGCTCATCCCTTGTGACAGGTTGTCCAGGGTCAGCCACCAACGGAGTGAGTCTCTGGTCCTCTGATCTACTTGTATCGTTGGAGACAAGTCTGTATAATCCCCATTCCACTGTCTGAGCATGCACAGTTGTAATGGTCTTAGATGAATTCGCGCAAAAGGAACTATGTCCATTGCCGCCACCATCAAACCTATTACTTCCATGCACTGCGCTATGGAAGGAAGAAGAACAGAATGAAGTACTTGACAAGAGTTTAGAAGTTTTGATTTTCTGGCGTCTTGTCAGAAAAATCTTCATTTCTAAAGAGTCTATTATTGTTCCCAAGAAGGGGACTCTTGTTGACGGAGACAGAGAACTTTTCTCTACGTTCACTTTCCACCCGTGACATCTGAGAAAGGCTAGGACAATGTCCGTATGAGCCTTTGCTTGTGTCAGGGACGACGCTTGAATTAGAATGTCGTCCAAGTAAGGTACTACTGCAATGCCCCTCGGTCTTAACACCGCTAGAAGGGACCCTAGTACCTTTGTGAAAATTCTTGGGGCAGTGGCTAATCCGAATGGAAGTGCCACGAACTGGTAATGTTTGTCCAGAAACGCGAACCTTAGGAACCGATGATGTTCCTTGTGGATAGGAATATGTAGATACGCATCCTTTAAATCCACCGTGGTCATGAATTGACCTTCCTGGATGGTAGGAAGAATTGTTCGAATGGTTTCCATCTTGAACGATGGAACCCTGAGAAATTTGTTTAAGATCTTGAGATCCAAGATTGGTCTGAATGTTCCCTCTTTTTTGGGAACTATGAACAGATTTGAGTAGAATCCCATCCCTCGTTCCTTCAATGGAACAGGATTGATCACTCCCATTTTTAACAGGTCTTCTACACAATGTAAGAATGCCTGTTTTTTTATGTGGTCTGAAGACAATTGAGACCTGTGGAATCTTCCCCTTGGGGGTAGTTCCTTGAATTCCAGAAGATAACCTTGGGAGACTATTTCTAGAGCCCAAGGATCCAGAACATCTCTTGCCCATGCCTGAGCGAAGAGAGAAAGTCTGCCCCCCACCAGATCCGGTCCCGGATCGGGGGCCAACATCTCATGCTGTCTTGGTAGCAGTGGCAGGTTTCTTGGCCTGCTTGCCTTTGTTCCAGCCTTGCATGGGCTTCCAGGCTGGCTTGGCTTGAGACGTATTACCCTCTTGCTTAGAGGGCGTAGAGCTTGAGGCTGGTCCGTTTCTATGAAAGGGACGAAAATTAGGCTTATTTTTAGCCTTGAAAGACCTATCCTGAGGAAGGGCATGGCCCTTTCCCCCAGTGATATCTGAAATAATCTCTTTCAAGTCAGGGCCAAACAGCGTTTTCCCCTTGAAAGGAATATTAAGCAATTTGTTCTTGGATGACGCATCCGCTGACCAAGATTTTAGCCATAGCGCTCTGCGCGCCACAATAGCAAACCCTGAATTTTTCGCCGCTAATCTAGCTAATTGCAGGGTAGCGTCTAGAGTAAAAGAATTAGCCAATTTAAGAGCACGAATTCTGTCCATAATCTCCTCCAAAGGGGTAGCTTTATCTAGCGACTTTTCTAGTTCATCAAACCAAAAAGACGCTGCTGTAGTAACAGGAACAATGCATGAAATTGGCTGTAGAAGGTAACCTTGCTGAACAAACATCTTTTTAAGCAAACCTTCTAACTTTTTATCCATAGGATCTTTGAAAGCACAACTATCTTCTATAGGGATAGTGGTGCGTTTGTTTAAGGTAGAGACCGCCCCCTCGACCTTAGGGACTGTCTGCCATAAGTCCTTTCTGGGGTCGACTATAGGAAACAATTTCTTAAATATAGGGGGAGGGACAAAAGGTATGCCGGGCCTTTCCCATTCTTTGTTTACAATATCCACCACCCGCTTGGGTATAGGAAAAGCTTCGGGGGGCACCAGGACCTCTAGAAACTTGTCCATCTTACATAATTTCTCTGGAACGACCAAATTGTCACAATCATCCAGAGTAGAAAGCACCTCCTTAAGCAGAGCGCGGAGATGTTCCAATTTAAATTTGAATGTAATAACATCAGGTTCAGCTTGTTGAGAAATTTTTCCTGAATCTGAAATTTCTCCCTCAGACAAAACCTCCCTAGCCCCTTCAGACTGGTGTAAGGGCATGTCAGAACCATTATCATCTGCGCCCTCATGCTCTACAGTATCTAAAACAGAGCAGTCGCGCTTTCGCTGATAAGTGGGCATTTTGGCTAAAATGTTTTTAATAGAATTATCCATTACAGCCGTTAATTGTTGCATAGTAAGAATAATAGGCGCACTAGATGTACTAGGGGCCTCTTGTGTGGGCAAGACTGGTGTAGACACATAAGGGGATGATGCAGTACCATGCTTACTCCCCTCACTAGAGGAATCATCTTGGGCATCATTTTCACTATCACATGCATCACATATATTTAAATGAGAAGGAACTTTGGCTTCCTGACATACAGAACATAGTCTATCTGAAGGTACAGACATGATAAACAGGCATAAACTTGATAACAAAGTACAAAAAACGTTTTAAAATAAAACCGTTACTGTCACTTTAAATTTTAAACTGAACACACTTTATTACTGAATATGCGAAAAAGTATGAAGGAATTGTCCAAAATTCACCAAAATTTCACCACAGTGTCATAAAGCCTTGAAAGTATTGCACACCAAATTTGAAAGATTTAACTCTAAAAATAACGGAACCGGAGCCGTTTTTACATTTAACCCCTATACAGTCCCTGGTATCTGCTTTGCTGAGACCCAACCAAGCCCAGAGGGGAATACGATACCAAATGACGCCTTCAGCACGCTTTTTCAGTGTATCTGAGCTCCTCACACATGCATCTGCATGCTCTGACTCCCAAAAACAACTGCGCATTAGTGGCGCGAAACTGAAGCTCTGCCTAAGACTAGAGAAGGCCCCCAGTGAAAAAGGTGTCCAAAACAGTGCCTGCCGTTTTTATTACCAACATACCCAGATAAAAACAACTCCTCAGAGTAATAAATCATTAAACATGCTTATAAAACAAACGTTTTAGCCCAGAAAAATGTCTGCCAGTCTTTAAAGCCCTTGTGAAGCCCTTTATAAATTGTTATTAAAATGGCTTACCGGATCCCATAGGGAAAATGACAGCTTCCAGCATTACCAAGTCTTGTTAGAAATGTGTCATACTTCAAGCAGTAAAAGTCTGCACACTGTTCCCCCAACTGAAGTTACTTCATCTCAACAGTCCTGTGTGGAACAGCCATCGATTTTAGTAACGGTTGCTAAAATCATCTTCCTCTTACAAACAGAAATCTTCATCTCTTTTCTGTTTCAGAGTAAATAGTACATACCAGCACTATTTTAAAATAACAAACTCTTGATTGAAGCAATAAAACTACATTTAAACACCAAAAAACTCTAAGCCATCTCCGTGGAGATGTTGCCTGTACAACGGCAAAGAGAATGACTGGGGAAGGCGGAGCCTAGGGGGGATCATGTGACCAGCTTTGCTGGGCTCTTTGCCATTTCCTGTTGGGGAAGAGAATATCCCACAAGTAAGGATGACGCCGTGGACCGGACACACCTATGTTGGAGAAAAATCTTTTAAAACTTCTCTCCCTACAGATGAATTTTTAAATGAACATCATCATTCTGATTCTGATGACTCTTCTGGTTCAGAGGATTCTGTCTCAGAGGTTGATGCTGATAAATCTTCATATTTATTTAAAATGGAATTTATTCGTTCTTTACTTAAAGAAGTACTAATTGCTTTAGAAATAGAGGATTCTGGTCCTCTTGATACTAATTCTAAACGTTTGGATAAGGTATTTAAAGCTCCTGTGGTTATTCCAGAAGTTTTTCCTGTTCCTAATGCTATTTCTGCAGTAATTTCCAAAGAATGGGATAAATTGGGTAATTCATTTACTCCTTCTAAACGTTTTAAGCAATTATATCCTGTGCCGTCTGACAGATTAGAATTTTGGGACAAAATCCCTAAAGTTGATGGGGCTATTTCTACCCTTGCTAAACGTACTACTATTCCTACGTCAGATGGTACTTCGTTTAAGGATCCTTTAGATAGGAAAATTGAATCCTTTCTAAGAAAAGCTTATCTGTTTTCAGGTAATCTTCTTAGACCTGC
This sequence comes from Bombina bombina, assembly GCF_027579735.1. Lineage (NCBI taxonomy): Eukaryota > Metazoa > Chordata > Amphibia > Anura > Bombinatoridae > Bombina > Bombina bombina. The sequence goes on from NC_069502.1 coordinate 559,340,896, forward strand.
TATATCTTTGGCTGATGTTGCTGCAGCTTCAACTTTTTGGTTGGAAACTTTAGCGCAACAAGTAACACATCATGATTCTCATGATATTATTATTCTTCTACAGCATGCTAATAATTTTATCTGTGATGCCATTTTTGATATTATCAGAGTTGATGTCAGATTTATGTCTCTAGCTATTTTAGCTAGAAGAGCTTTATGGCTTAAAACTTGGAATGCTGATATGGCTTCTAAATCAACTTTACTTTCCATTTCTTTCCAGGGTAACAAATTATTTGGTTCTCAGTTGGATTCCATTATTTCAACTGTTACTGGTGGGAAAGGAACTTTTTTACCACAGGATAAAAAATCTAAAGGTAAAAGCAGGGCTAATAATCGTTTTCGTTCCTTTCGTTTCAACAAAGAACAAAAGCCTGATCCTTCATCCTCAGGAGCAGTTTCAGTTTGGAAACCATCTCCAGTCTGGAATAAATCCAAGCCAGCTAGAAAGGCAAAGCCTGCTTCTAAGTCCACATGAAGGTGCGGCCCTCATTCCAGCTCAGCTGGTAGGGGGCAGGTTACGTTTTTTCAAGGAAATTTGGATCAATTCTGTTCACAATCTTTGGATTCAGAGCATTGTTTCAGAAGGGTACAGAATTGGTTTCAAGATGAGACCTCCTGCAAAGAGATTTTTTCTTTCCCGTGTCCCAGTAAATCCAGTAAAAGCTCAAGCATTTCTGAAATGTGTTTCAGATCTAGAGTTGACTGGAGTAATTATGCCAGTTCCAGTTCCGGAACAGGGGATGGGGTTTTATTCAAATCTCTTCATTGTACCAAAGAAGGAGAATTCCTTCAGACCAGTTCTGGATCTAAAAATATTGAATCGTTATGTAAGAATACCAACGTTCAAGATGGTAACTGTAAGGACTATCTTGCCTTTTGTTCAGCAAGGGAATTATATGTCCACAATAGATTTACAGGATGCATATCTGCATATTCCGATTCATCCAGATCATTATCAGTTCCTGAGATTCTCTTTTCTGGACAAGCATTACCAGTTTGTGGCTCTGCCGTTTGGCCTAGCTACAGCTCCAAGAATTTTTACAAAGGTTCTCGGTGCCCTTCTGTCTGTAATCAGAGAACAGGGTATTGTGGTATTTCCTTATTTGGACGATATCTTGGTACTTGCTCAGTCTTTACATTTAGCAGAATCTCATACGAATCGACTTGTGTTGTTTCTTCAAGATCATGGTTGGAGGATCAATTTACCAAAAAGTTCTTTGATTCCTCAGACAAGGGTAACCTTTCTGGGTTTCCAGATGGATTCAGTGTCCATGACTCTGTCTTTAACAGACAAGAGACGTCTAAAATTGATTGCAGCTTGTCGAAACCTTCAGTCACAATCATTCCCTTCGGTAGCCTTATGCATGGAAATTCTAGGTCTTATGACTGCTGCATCGGACGCGATCCCCTTTGCTCGTTTTCACATGCGACCTCTTCAGCTCTGTATGCTGAAGCAATGGTGCAAGGATTACACGAAGATATCTCAATTAATTTCTTTAAAACCGATTGTTCGACACTCTCTAACATGGTGGACAGATCACCATCGTTTAATTCAGGGGGCTTCTTTTGTGCTTCCGACCTGGACTGTAATTTCAACAGATGCAAGTCTCACAGGTTGGGGAGCTGTGTGGGGATCTCTGACGGCACAGGGAGTTTGGGAATCTCAGGAGGTGAGATTACTGATCAATATTTTGGAACTCCGTGCAATTTTCAGAGCTCTTCAGTTTTGGCCTCTTCTGAAGAGAGAATCGTTCATTTGTTTTCAGACAGACAATGTCACAACTGTGGCATACATCAATCATCAAGGAGGGACTCACAGTCCTCTGGCTATGAAAGAAGTATCTCGAATTTTGGTTTGGGCGGAATCCAGCTCCTGTCTAATCTCTGCGGTTCATATCCCAGGTATAGACAATTGGGAAGCGGATTATCTCAGTCGCCAAACGTTGCATCCGGGCGAATGGTCTCTTCACCCAGAGGTATTTCTTCAGATTGTTCAAATGTGGGAACTTCCAGAAATAGATCTGATGGCGTCCCATCTAAACAAGAAACTTCCCAGGTATCTGTCCAGATCCCGGGATCCTCAGGCGGAGGCAGTGGATGCATTATCACTTCCTTGGAAGTATCATCCTGCCTATATCTTTCCGCCTCTAGTTCTTCCAAGAGTAATCTCCAAGATTCTGAAGGAATGCTCGTTTGTTCTGCTGGTAGCTCCGGCATGGCCTCACAGGTTTTGGTATGCGGATCTTGTCCGGATGACCTCTTGCCAACCGTGGACTCTTCCGTTAAGACCAGACCTTCTGTCGCAAGGTCCTTTTTTCCATCAGGATCTGAAATCCTTAAATTTAAAGGTATGGAGATTGAACGCTTGATTCTTGGTCAAAGAATTTTCTCTGACTCTGTGATTAATACTATGTTACAGGCTCGTAAATCTGTATCTCGAGAGATATATTATAGAGTCTGGAAGACTTATATTTCTTGGTGTCTTTCTCATCATTTTTCTTGGCATTCTTTTAGAATACCGAGAATTTTACAGTTTCTTCAGGATGGTTTAGATAAGGGTTTGTCCGCAAGTTCTTTGAAAGGACAAATCTCTGCTCTTTCTGTTCTTTTTCACAGAAAGAGTGCTATTCTTCCTGATATTCATTGTTTTGTACAAGCTTTGGTTCGTATAAAACCTGTTATTAAGTCAATTTCTCCTCCTTGGAGTTTGAATTTGGTTCTGGGAGCTCTTCAAGCTCCTCCATTTGAACCTATGCATTCATTGGACATTAAATTACTTTCTTGGAAAGTTTTGTTCCTTTTGGCCATCTCTTCTGCCAGAAGAGTTTCTGAATTATCTGCACTTTCTTGTGAGTCTCCTTTTCTGATTTTTCATCAGGATAAGGCGGTGTTGCGAACTTCTTTTGAATTTTTACCTAAAGTTGTGAATTCCAACAACATTAGTAGAGAAATTGTGGTTCCTTCATTATGTCCTAATCCTAAGAATTCTAAGGAGAAATCGTTGCATTCTTTGGATGTTGTTAGAGCTTTGAAATATTATGTTGAAGCTACAAAATCTTTCCGTAAGACTTCTAGTCTATTTGTTATCTTTTCCGGTTCTAGAAAAGGCCAGAAAGCTTCTGCCATTTCTTTGGCATCTTGGTTGAAATCTTTAATTCATCTTGCCTATGTTGAGTCGGGTAAAACTCTGCCTCAGAGAATTACAGCTCATTCTACTAGGTCAGTTTCTACTTCCTGGGCGTTTAGGAATCAAGCTTCGGTTGATCAGATTTGCAAAGCAGCAACTTGGTCCTCTTTGCATACTTTTACTAAATTCTACCATTTTGATGTATTTTCTTCTTCTGAAGCAGTTTTTGGTAGAAAAGTACTTCAGGCAGCGGTTTCAGTTTGAATCTTCTGCTTATGTTTTTCGTTAAACTTTATTTTTGGGTGTGGATTATTTTCAGCAGGAATTGGCTGTCTTTATTTTATCCCTCCCTCTCTAGTGACTCTTGTGTGGAAAGATCCACATCTTGGGTAGTCATTATCCCATACGTCACTAGCTCATGGACTCTTGCTAATTACATGAAAGAAAACATAATTTATGTAAGAACTTACCTGATAAATTCATTTCTTTCATATTAGCAAGAGTCCATGAGGCCCGCCCTTTTTTTGTGGTGGTTATGATTTTGTATAAAGCACAATTATTCCAATTCCTTATTTTATATGCTTTCGCACTTTTTTATCACCCCACTTCTTGGCTATTCGTTAAACTGAATTGTGGGTGTGGTGAGGGGTGTATTTATAGGCATTTTGAGGTTTGGGAAACTTTGCCCCTCCTGGTAGGAATGTATATCCCATACGTCACTAGCTCATGGACTCTTGCTAATATGAAAGAAATTAATTTATCAGGTAAGTTCTTACATAAATTATGTTTTTCGTTCCTTTCGCAATTTCAGGAACGGACCGGCTTCCAACTCTGCAGCCTCTAGACAAGAGGGTAACGCTTCCCAGACTAAACCAGCTTGGAAACCAATGCAAGGCTGGAACAAGGGTAAACAGGCCAAGAAGCCTGCTGCTGCTACCAAAACAGCATGAAGGGGTAGCCCCCGATCCAGGACCGGATCTAGTAGGGGGCAGACTCTCTCTCTTTGCTCAGGCTTGGGCAAGAGATGTTCAGGATCCCTGGGCACTAGAAATAGTCTCTCAGGGTTATCTTCTAGAATTCAAGGAACTACCCCCAAGGGGAAGGTTCCACAGGTCTCACTTATCTTCAAACCAAATAAAGAGACAGGCATTCTTACATTGTGTAGAAGACCTGTTAAAGATGGGAGTGATACACCCAGTTCCAACTGTGGAACAAGGTCAGGGGTTTTACTCAAATCTGTTTGTAGTTCCCAAAAAAGAGGGAACTTTCAGACCAATTCTGGATTTAAAAATTCTAAACAAATTTCTCAGAGTTCCATCGTTCAAAATGGAAACCATTCGAACAATTTTACCTATAATCCAGGAGGGTCAATATATGACTACCGTGGATTTAAAGGATGCGTATCTACATATTCCTATCCACAAGGATCATCATCAGTTCCTAAGGTTCGCCTTTCGGGACAAACATTATCAGTTCGTGGCTCTCCCATTCGGGCTAGCCACTGCTCCCAGAATTTTCACAAAGGTGCTCGGGTCCCTTCTAGCGGTTCTAAGACCAAGGGGTATTGCAGTGGCACTTTATCTGGACGACATTCTAATTCAAGCGTCGTCTCTTTCCAAAGCAAAGATTCATACAGACATTGTTCTAGCCTTTCTCAGATCTCACGGGTGGAAGGTGAACGTAGAAAAGAGTTCCCTGTCTCCGGCGACAAGAGTTCCCTTTTTGGGAACAATAATAGATTCTTTAGAAATGAAGATCTTCTTGACAGAGGTCAGAAAGTCAAAGCTTCTAAACGCTTGTCAAGTTCTTCTCTCTATTCTGCAGCCTTCCATAGCTCAGTGCATGGAAGTAGTAGGGTTGATGGTTGCAGCAATGGACATAGTTCCTTTTGCTCGAATTCATCTAAGACCATTACAACTGTGCATGTTCAAGCAGTGGAATGGGGACTATACAGACTTGTCTCCAAAGATTCAAGTAGACCAGATGACCAGAGACTCACTCCGTTGGTGGTTGTCCCAGGATCACCTGTCTCAGGGAATGAGTTTCCGCAGACCAGAGTGGGTCATTGTCACGACCGACGCCAGTCTTTTAGGCTGGGGCGCGGTCTGGGATTCCCTGAAAGCTCAGGGTCTATGGTCTCGGGAAGAGTCTCTTCTCCTGATAAACATCCTGGAACTGAGAGCGATATTCAATGCTCTCCGGGCTTGGCCTCAACTAGCGAAGGCCAGATTCATAAGATTCCAGTCAGACAACATGACGACTGTAGCTTACATCAACCATCAGGGGGGAACAAGGAGTTCCTTGGCGATGAGAGAGGTATCCAAAATCATCAAATGGGCGGAGCATCACTCCTGCCACCTATCTGCAATTCACATCCCAGGAGTAGACAACTGGGAGGCGGATTATCTGAGTCGTCAGACTTTCCATCCGGGGGAGTGGGAACTCCACCCGGAGGTTTTTGCCCAGTTGACTCAATTATGGGGCATTCCAGACATGGATCTGATGGCGTCTCGTCAGAACTTCAAGGTTCCTTGCTACGGGTCCAGATCCAGGGATCCCAAGGCGACTCTAGTGGATGCATTAGTGGCGCCTTGGTCGTTCAACCTAGCTTATGCGTTTCCACCGTTCCCTCTCCTTCCCAGGCTTGTAGCCAGGATCAAACAGGAGAAGGCCTCGGTGATTCTGATAGCTCCTGCGTGGCCGCGCGGGACTTGGTATGCAGACCTGGTGAATATGTCATCGGCTCCACCATGGAAGCAAGGTCCATTTGAACATCCAAATCTAGTTTCTCTGCAGCTGACTGCTTGGAAATTGAACGTTTGATTTTATCCAAACATGGGTTTTCAGATTCAGTGATAGATACTCTGGTCCAAGCCAGAAAACCTGTGACTAGAAAGATTTACCATAAAATTTGGAAAATATATATCTGTTGGTGTGAATCCAAGGGATTCTCCTGGAGTAAGATTAAAATTCCTAAGATCCTCTCCTTTCTCCAAGAAGGTTTGGATAAGGGATTGTCAGCGAGTTCTTTAAAAGGACAGATTTCTGCTTTATCTGTCTTGTTACACAAACGACTGGCAGCTGTGCCAGATGTACAAGCTTTTGTACAGGCTTTGGTCAGAATCAAGCCTGTTTACAGACCCTTGAATCCTCCCTGGAGTCTAAATTTAGTTCTTTCAGTTCTTCAAGGGGTTCCGTTTGAACCTTTACATTCCATAGATATCAAGTTACTATCTTGGAAAGTTCTGTTTTTGGTTGCTATCTCTTCTGCTAGAAGAGTTTCTGAATTATCTGCTTTGCAGTGTGATCCACCCTATCTGGTGTTCCATTCAGATAAGGTTGTTTTGCGTGCCAAGCCTGGTTTTCTTCCAAAAGTTGTTTCCAACAAGAATATTAACCAGGAAATAGTTGTTCCTTTGTGTCCGAATCCAGTTTCAAAGAAGGAACGTTTGTTACACAATTTAGATGTAGTCCGTGCTTTAAAGTTCTATTTAGAAGCAACAAAGGATTTCAGACAAACTTCTTCTTTGTTTGTCGTTTATTCTGGTAAGAGGAGAGGACAAAAACCTACTGCTACCTCTTTCTTTCTGGCTGAAAAGCATCATCCGATTGGCTTATGAGACTGCCGGACGGCAGCCTCCTGAACGAATCACAGCTCACTCTACTAGGGCTGTGGCTTCCACATGGGCCTTCAAGAACGAGGCTTCTGTTGATCAGATATGTAAGGCAGCGACTTGGTCTTCTCTGCACACTTTTGCCAAATTCTACAAATTTGATACTTATGCTTCTTCGGAGGCTATTTTTGGGAGAAAGGTTTTGCAAGCCGTGGTGCCTTTTGTTTAGGTAACCTGATTTGCTCCCTCCCTTCATCCGTGTCCTAAAGCTTTGGTATTGGTTCCCACAAGTTATGGATGACGCCGTGGACCGGACACACCAATGTTGGAGAAAACAGAATTTATGCTTACCTGTTAAATTACTTTCTCCAACGGTGTGTCCGGTCCACGGCCCGCCCTGGTTTTTTAATCAGGTTTGAAAAACTTCTTTCTCTATACACTACAGTCACCACGGCACCCTATAGTTTCTCCTTTTTTTCTCCTAACCGTCGGTCGAATGACTGGGGGGGCGGAGCGTGGGAGGGGCTATATGGACAGCTTTTGCTGTGCTCTTTGCCATTTCCTGTTGGGGAAGATAATATTCCCACAAGTTATGGATGACGCCGTGGACCGGACACACCGTTGGAGAAAGTAATTTATCAGGTAAGCATAAATTCTGTTTTTTGATTCTGAACCTTCATTGTCTAGGGCGGATGTTGTTCAGGAGTCTCCTGTTAAGGCTAATCCGCAGCTTTCTCCTCATACGTCCCAATCTTCTGCAGTGTCCTGTGTTTTGTCTCAGGAGGATATGGCTACCCATATATCCTCGGCAGTATCTGAGGCTTTGTCTGATTTTCCTATGTTACAGGGGAAGAGCAAGAGGAAGTATAAGGTTTCTGATTCTGCTGCAATTGTGTCTAGTGTTTCTTCTCATAAGTCTGGGGGTGAGATCTCGGATTCTGATAGTGTAAATCCTTCTGAACCTGAGGTTGTTTCCTTTTAGGTTTAAGCTGGAGCACCTCTGTTTGTTACTCAAGGAGGTTTTGGCTACCTTTGCTGACTCTGAGGCATCAGTCATGGTTATTCCTAAGAAATCTAGTAAACTTAATAAGTTTTTTGATGTCCCTTCCTCGGAAGATTTTCCTATACCAGATTGTGTTTCAGATATTATTGCACGAGAATGGGAGAAGCCTGAGATTCCTTTTTTCCCCTTCTCCAATTTTTAGGAAGATGTTTCCTATTGCTGATTCTATTAAGGAATCTTGGCAGATGGTTCCTAAGGTGGAGGGAGCAGTTTCCACTTTGACAAAGAGGGCCACTATTCCTATTGAGGACAGCTGTTCCTTTAAAGATATGGATAAGAAGTTGGAAGCTTTGATTAAAAAGATTTGTTCACCAGGGGTATCAATGGCAACCGGCTGCATGTATTGCTATGGTTACTAGTGCGGCGGCATATTGGTTTGATGCATTGTCTGATTCTATTCAGCAAGATACTCCTCTTGAAGAAATTCAAGATAGAATCAAGGCTTTGAAGTTGGCTAATTCCTTTATTGCAGATGCTTCTCTACAGGTCATCAAGTTGGGAGCTAAAATTTCTGTTTTTGCCATTTTAGCTCACAGAGCTTTACGGTTACAATCCTGGTCTGCGGATGTGTTCTCCAATTCTAAGCTTTTGTCTATTTCTTGCAAGGGTAAGACCTTGTTTGGGCCAGGTTTGGCTGAGATTATTTCTGATATTACAGGAGGGAAAGGGGCATTCTCTTCCTCAGGATAAAAGAAATTAACAGAAGGGTCGGCAGAGTAATTTTTGTTCCTTTCGTAACTTCTCTGGTAAATCTTCCTCTTCTTCTTCCTCCAAGCAGGAACAGTCCAAGCCATCTAGGAAGTCAAATCAGTCTTGGAATAAGGGGAAGCAGTCCAGGAAGCCTGTTGCGGACTCAAAATCAGCATGAAGGGTCTGCCCCCGATCTGGGAATGGATCATGTGGGGGGGGGGGGGACAGACTCTTTCTTCGCTCAAGCTTTGGTTCAAGATGTTTAGGATCCCTGGGTGGTAGATATCGTGCCCCAGGGGTTACAAACTGGATTTCAAGAATTTTCCTCCCAGAGGCAGGTTTCTTCTCCAGGTTATCTGTAAACCAGATAAAAGGAGAGACGTTCTTACGTTGTGTTCAGAATCTTTCCGACATGGGAGTGATGGTTCCAGTTCCGGTTCAGGAACAGGGTCTGGGTTTTTATTCCAATCTCTTTGTCGTTCCCTACAAGGAGGGAACTTTCAGACCTATTTTAGATCTCAAGAGTGTAAACCAGTTTCTCAGGGTTCTGTCTTTCAAGATGGAAACTATTCGTTCCATTCTTCCTTTGGTTCAGGAAGGTCAGTTCATGACCACAGTGGATCTAAAGGATGCGTATCTGCATATTCACATTCACAGGGATCATCACAGGTCCCTAAGATTTGCATTTCTAGACAAACATTTTCAGTTTGTAGCTCTTCCTTTTCGTCTGGCAACAGCTCCCAGAATTTTTTCAAAGGTCTTGGGAGCATTGTTGGCGGTGCTTCGCTGTTGCAGTGGCTCCTTATCTGGACGACATTCTAGTTCAGGCAACATCTTTTCAACTAGCAAACTCCCACACGGAGGAATTGTTGTCTTTTTAGTGCTCCCACGGTTGGAAGGTGAATTTAGGAAAAAGTTCCTTAAGTCCAGCTACAAGAGTGGTATTTTTGGGGACCATTATAGATTCTCTAGAGATTAAACTTTTTCTCACTGAAGCAAGAAAGTCAAAGATTTTCAATACATGTCTTGCTCTTCAGTCCCTTCCTCGGCCTTCAGTGACTTCGGTTCCATCTCAGACCTCTGCAGTTATGCTTGCTCAGGCAGTGGAACTGAGCTTATGTGGATCTACTGTATCTCCAAAGATTGTTCTAGATCGGATGTCCAGAGATTCTCTTCCATGGTGGTTGTCTCAGGATCTTCTCTCTCAGGGAACTGGCTTTCGCAGACCTGCCTGGGTGATTGTAACCACAGATGCCAGTTTGCTGGGCTGGGGTGCTGTCTGGGGTTCATTAATGGCTCAGGGTCTATGGACTCGGAAGGAGTCGGTTCTTTCAATAAAAGTTTTGGAACTGAGAGCAATTTTCAATGCTCTTCTAGCCTGGCCTCAGCTAGCTTCAACCCAGTTTATCAGGTTTCAGTCAGACAACAACTGTTGTCTGACTGCTATCCACCTTCCAGGGGTGGACAATTGGGAAGCGGATTTTCTGAGCAGACAAACTTTTCTTCAAGGGGAGTGGGAACTTCATCCAGAGGTATTTTACAGCTTGATTCTCAGTTGGGGCAGCCGGAGTTGGATCTCATGGCATCTCATCAGAATGCCAAGCTCCCGAGGTACGGGTCGAGGTCAAAGGATCCTCAGGCTGTTCTGGCAGTTCCTTTGACTTTCGGTCTTTTATATGTGTTCCCTCTGTTTGCTCTTCTTCCTTGGGTCCCTTCCTTCATCCAAATCTTGTTTCTCTAAAGCTGACTGCTTGGAGATTGAACGCTTGATTCTTTCTAAGCGTGCTTTTTCTGAGTCAGTCATTGAGACTATGATTCAGGCTCGTAAGCCTGTGACTATGAAGATTTGGCGTACATATTTGTATTTGTGTGAATCCTGTCTTTTCTCCAGGAGGGTTTGGAGAAAGGGTTTTCTGCTAGTACCCTGAAGGGTCAAATTTCTGCTTTATCTATTTTATTGCACAAGCGCCTGGCGGATGTGCCAGATGCCTTGGGTTTTCTTCCCAAGGTTGTTTCTGATAAGAATATTGATCAATTGATAGTTTCTTCTTTGTGTCATAATCCTTCTTCTCATAAGGAGCGTTTGTTTCACAACCTGGATGTGATTTGTGCATTGAAATATTATTTGCAGGCGACTAAGGATTTTCGCCAGTCTTCTACTTTATTTGTTGTCTTTTTCTGGGAAATGTAAGGGTAAGAAAGCTACGGCTACTTGTCTTTCTTCTTGGTTAAGGAGCGTTATTCGCTTGGCATATGAGACTGCTGGTCAGCAGCCTCCTGAGAAAATCACGGCTCATTCCACGAGGGCTGTTTCATCTTCTTGGGCTTTTAAAAATGGAGCTTCTGTAGATCAGCTTTGCAAGGCTGCGACTTGGTCATCTTTGCATACTTTTTCTAAATTTTAAAAATGTGATACTTTTGTTTTAGCAGAGGCTTATTTTAGGAGAATGGTTCTTCAAGCCGTGGTGCCTTCTGTTTAGGTTAACTGTCTTGTTCCTCTCTTATCCGTGTCCTCTAGCTTGGGTATTGGTTCCCAATAGTAATTAAGATGATCCGTGGACTCAGTGTCATTAGAAAGAAAACATAATTTATTCTTACCTGATAATTTTTTTTTTCGTGACATGGTGAGTCCACGGCCCGCCCTGTTTTTCAGACCGTTTGCTTTTCTATAAACTTCAGGCACCTCTGCACCTTGGGTTACTTCCTTTCTCCTTTCCCTTTCGTCGAATGACTGGGGACTGTGGGTAGGGGGAGTGGTATTTAACAGCTTTTGCTGATCAGGAGTGATATTCCCAACAGTATTTAAGATGATCCGTGGACTCACCGTTTCAAGAAAGAAATACATTTATTTCTTGTTAAATAGTAATTAAAGGTAAGCTCAGGAGCATGCACATGTTCTTAGCCATCTGGCAGCAGAGGTTGCAACAATGTTTATATTATACATATAAAAGCTGCTGCCATAGACTGCTAAAGACACTCTATGGCAGCAGAGTTTTCAACAATGTTTCAAGCAGTGTTATACATAGTTGCAAACACTGCTGCCTGATAGCTAAGGACACGGGCACACTCCTGTGCTTACATAGAATTGCTGTTTAACAAAGAATACTAAGAGAACTAAGCAAAATTGATAATAGAAGTAAATTGTAAAGTTGTTTAAAAGTGCTTGTTCTATCTGAATCATGAACATGAAATTTTGACTTTACTGTCCTTTTAACAAAAAGGTTTTAAGTTCGATACAGAAACCGCATTTCCAGAGATTCATATGCAGAAGTCCTCTAAACTGGTATCTATTACATTTCAGTAAGCAAGTGGAAAATATGTCTGCTTTCTTAATCCTAGTGGCTTAAATTCAGTAGTATATGGATTATACTTTTTGTATTATATATGATTTGTTTAAGACACAATAGCAGCGAGTACTCAGATTTCTTAATCTTTTCCCATTTAAAGATTTGCAAATACAGTCAACTGTAAGATTTCCTTATTTTTTATGTTTTGTTGAAAGCTCAGATTACAAACATTACAGGTATGAATCTTGAGTTCAGCAGTGGGTCAAGCAGCCAGTTTTATTAGAACCTGATGTTTGATTCAAGATTTTAGAATTAAATAATCAGAGTACATCTTTTTTTTGTAGACATTAATGGAAATGAAAGAAACAAGAAGATCAAAGAAATTAACTAGGTTTGAGTCCATCCGTCTCGAAGTTGTGGACTTTATAGATAGTCTTGTAAGGTATGTGGTTTGTAAACTGTTTCCATCTTAATGGGAGGAGAGTCCACTGCTTCATTCATTACTTGTGAGAAATACAGAACCTGGCCACCAGGAGGAGGCAAAGACACCCCAGCCAAAGGCTTAAATACCTCCCCCACTCCCCTCATCCCCCAGTCATTCTTTGCCTTTTGTAACAGGAGGTTGGCAGAGAAGTGTCGGAAAAATTCGGAGTAGTCTCTTATGGAGGGTAGTACTCTTCGCAATGTGACTGGAGTTTTAAGTACTCCTGTCAGCCTCTCAGTGAGAGCATTGGTGAAAGTTAGAGTCCAGAGATGCAGGGAGTGTTGGCTCTGCAAAACCATCCCGACTCAGATTAACAGCTTCATAAGCAATCAGCGTTGACGAGTTTCACTGCCTGCTTTCTGCTCTCAAGTCCATGTCAGGAGCGATGCTACTAACCTGTCACACTTCAAAGGCCGCGTTCCTGTTCCACGGCATAGATTCTGGTAAGATCGTTTAATTTTTTTTTATACATGTATGATAACGCTAGAAGACAGGGTCACAGTGCAACTACTTTGTATAGAATCAAGGGTTAATATCTCCTGAAGGGGATTATTGATCAGGGGGGAATAATATTATATGTTTATTTGATTTTTTGCTGCTTTCTGTGTGAGATGTTATGGGCTCATAGGCTGTTATGCAATATACAGGTGTCACTTTCACTTTGAGAGCCATGCAGCTTACAAGTTTGGCGCGCTTTTTCTCATAGCAGGGACGGTCCTGCATTGTGCACCATATGATTCCTTCCTGATTGGGTATCTATCAGAGAGGAGTCCTAACTCTCTGTACTGTCTGGGTCATGGGGGGTGGTGAGTGCCACAGACATTGGTATATAAAGGTGCAGTGTTTTTGAATAAAATGTTTTATTTTTATAGTTCTCCGGTTATTGCACTAGCGATGGAGGATTCTGTTCTTAGAGGGCACGCGCTCTATTCCTAAAGAGTAATTCCTGTTTATGATGTGAGGAGGCCTTAGTACCGCCCCCTCAATTATGTTCCATATGCCATGATAATGTGATATCAAACATATTTGATATTACTGAGCCGTCCTCCTCTGAGGAGTTGTCGTCCAGTGAGGTGCGTACCCTACATGCTTATCTCTCTACACATGCAGTTTCCCATAGCATTGCTGATCCTCCATCTGGAGGGGGCTATTTTTTCACCAGACGTTAATACGCAGCTCAGACGGTGGTGTCTGCGACCTTTAATGCTTTACCTCGCTCTGCTAAGCGCAAGCGAAAGGTTACATATTGCACTCCTTCCCAGAGTACATCAGATACTTTTATTGGATTTAACTGATAGGGTTATCAAAAGATGAAGTTCTTTCTGAGACTTCAGAGTATGAACATTCTGGGTCGGAGTCTGCTGCCTCTAAACCTCCGGCTGTGGAGGAACCAGACTTTACTTTTAAGAATTTGCACTTTCTTCTAAAGGAAGTTTTCTGACAAATTCAGTGGTTCCAGAGGCCAAATTGCCTGAGGGACCTTTAATTCCTAAATTTTATAGAGTTTGAGGACAGGGTAGTACCTTATATTTCCCTGCTCCTGTTAGATGGCGAACATTATTAAGAATGAATGGGACTGGATTGTTCCTCTCTTCTCCCTTTAACAACTCTTTCCCGTCCTGGACTCTCAATGGAGTTGCTATCTTCACCCTTGCTAAACGTATTACTATCTCGTTTGAGTATAGCTGTTTGCTTTAAGAGCCCATGGATAAAGGATGGAAACTCTGTTAAGAAAGTTGTTTTCAACATACAGGATATTTGTTTCAACCGGAGGTGGCCGTTGCTGGTGTAACTACCTTCTGGTGTGACTGATTGATCGGGGTGGAGAGGTCCTCTTGACGTTAATCAGAAGGATTTATGGCCTTGAGGGTTACTAATTCTTTTATCTGTGATGCTATTAGACAGATTATTCGCCTAAATGCTAAGGCTTCAGCCTTTTCTGTTCAGGCCTGTCAGGCTCTGGCTGAAGTCATGGTCTGCGCATATGACTTCTAAGTCTAGACTACTTTCCCTCCCCTTTAAGGGAATGATTTTGTTTGGTCCAGGCCTGGACTCAATTATCTTCACGGTCACAGGGGGCAAGGGTGCCCTTCTACCGCAAGAGAATATGAACAAGTCTAAGGGACAATTTTCGTTCTGTTAAAAGCCCCATGTCAAGCAGTCCTCAGCTAAGCCTGAGCAAACCAGAGCTCTTGGAAGCCGGCTCAGGTCCTGAATAAAGTAGAGCAAGAAGCCCGCTGAGTCTGTTGGCATGAACTGTGGGGAGCGAACTGTCGTTTTTTCCAGTCGCTTGGTTCAGGGACATGCAGGATCCATGGGTCCCTGGAGGTCATAGCCCCTCAGGGTCACAAGATAAGGTTTCAAGTCTCAGCCACCCAAGGGCAGTTCCTTCTCTCTCCTGTCTTCCTGACCAGAAAAGAGGGGAAGCCTTTTTTGGGGTGGGTATGGAATCTGTACTCTGAGGAGTTATTGTCCCGGGTACCTATCACAGTGAGAGGGTTTGGGGATACTATTCAAACCTTTTTATGGTCCCAAAGAAGGAGGAAAACTTTCCGTCCGATTTGGATCTGAAGTGCTTAACAAGATTTTAAATGCTCCCCTCGTTCAAGAGGGAGACAATAGGTCCATTCTTCCCCTCGTTTGAGAACGGCAGTTCATGACAACGATAGATCTGAAGGATGCTCCCTTCATGTACAAATCCACAAGGACCACTTCCAGTACTTAGGGTTTTCGTTCCCTGGACCAGTTTATTGATCTTCTGTTTGGCTAGCTGGTATAGTGGTGAGCATAACTGCCTTCTAAGTAGTTGACCTGGGTTTGATTCCCGGCAACGCAGCATTCTCCAAGAAGTTTTTCGAGAGGGGACCATTCGGAATCTCTCCTCTGTCTTACTTCGATCCCATGGATGGAAGATAAATCTAGAGATAGTTCACTTGTATCGAGTACCAGGGTGAATTCCCCGGGTACATATAATAGGTCTCCATAGACATGAGAATTTTTGTAACAGACCAGAGACGTTGCAGGCTAGCTTGAACATGTCTTGCCCTCAGACCCTCCTTAAGGCCATAATGTGGCTTGGTGTATGGAGGTGATTGGTCTCATGGTGGTCCAGTATGGACATAATTTCCTTTGCTAGGTTTCACCTCAGACTGTTGCAACTGGGCATGCTGAAGCAGTGTAACGGCGATCATTTGGATCTGTCTCCACAGATTTCTCTGGACAACAGATCGAGAGAATCGCTCTCTGGTGTTTTTGACTGGATCACTTGTCCCAAGGGATGTCCGTCTCAAGACCATCGTGGGTGATTGTGACTAAGTTTACGAGTCTGTCAGGATGGGAAGCTGTTTGGGGTGCCAGGAAGATCCAGGGCCTATGGACTCAGGAGAAAAAGCTCCTTCCCTTTCGCATTTTGGATCTTCGGGCAATATACAATGCTCTGAAGGCTTGGCCTCTGCTGGGTTCGTCCCAGTTTATCAGACAATATATACTCGGTGGCTTACATCAACCATCAGGGGGGAATGAGAAGTTCCCTAGCTATGAGGGAAGTATCTCTGATCTGGATGTGGGCGGAGACCCTCATTTGTTCGCTGTCAGCAATCCACATTCCGTGTGTGGAAGCGGAATTTTTCCTCAGCAGACAATACTTTAATCCGGGGGATTAGTATCTCCATCCTTAGTGTTTGTGGAGATTTGCGAGAGGAAGATCTTATGACGTCACAATACCAAGTTACCAAGATATGGTCAAGGTACAGGGATCCTCAGGCGGAGCTAACAGCTGCATTAGCGGGGCCTTGGAGGTTTGATCTAATTATCTTTTACGGCCGTTTGCCACTACTTACTAGTGTAGTGGCTCGAATCAAGCAGGCGTCATTGATACTGATTGCTCCATCTTGGCTGCGAAGGATAGGGTTTGCAGGCTAGTGGGGATGTCGTTATCTCCTCCGAGGAAGTAACCTTGTTGCACAGATCTGCTGACCAAGGTCTCTTTGTTCATCTATGTCTAGATCTCTGAGGCTGACTG
Source organism: Bombina bombina (assembly GCF_027579735.1). NCBI lineage: Eukaryota > Metazoa > Chordata > Amphibia > Anura > Bombinatoridae > Bombina > Bombina bombina. The sequence continues at coordinate 559,357,221 of NC_069502.1, forward strand.
CGTAGGAGTTTGAACGCTTAGTCCTAGCCAAGAGAGGGTTTACTGAGAGTGTTATTTTTACTCTCTTTCAAGCTCGTAGCTGGTTGCTCATCGCATCTGTCATAAGGTGTGGAGGACTACTTATTCTGTTCTCCAGGATGAACTGGAGAAGGGCTTTCTGCATGTCCCCTGAGGGGGACATATTTTGGCCCTGTCTGTGTTACTGCACAAGAGGTTCACTGAGCTTCCTGATGTGCAGTCACTTGTTAAGGCTCTGCTAGGCTCAGACCTGTGTTTAGATCTATTGCTCCTCCTTGGAGTTTAAATCTTGTTTTTTTAGGTTTGCACAGGCTCGGTTGGAGCCTATGCATGAAGTAGACATTAAATTGTCTTGGAAGGTTCCTTTTCTACGGGCTATTGCTTCTGTGCGCAGAGTATCTGATTTCTGCCTTGCAATGCGTCTCTCCTTATCTGGCTTTCAATGCCGATTAAGGCTGTTTTACAAACCAAGTTAGGTTTTCAATGCAATTCTGGATGTGGTTTGTGCCTTGAAGTCAGGACTACTTAGGAATTAGACAAACTTCTTTCTCTGTTTTGTTCTCTTTCCTGGAAGCGTGGGGGTCAGAGGGCTCTTCGACTTCCTTATCTTTTTGGCTGAGGAGTGTCCTCTGTTTCGCATTGAGACAGCGGGACATAAGCCTCCTCTGAGGATTACGGCTCATTCAACTAGAGCTGTGGCCTCTTCTTGGGCCTTTAAGAACTAGGCTTCTATGGAGCAGATTTGTAAGGCGGCTACTTGGTCCTCTTTACATGCTTTTGCAACTTTTAACAAATTTGATGTTTTGCTTCAGCGGAAGCAGCTTTTGGGAAAAAAGTTCTGCAGCTGTGGTGCCCTCGGTATAGGGTCCGCTTCCTTTTACACTCCTGTTTTTTTTCATTCAGTGTCCTCTAGAGCTTGGGTATTTCTTCCCACAAGTAATGAATGAAAGCAGTGGGACTCTCCTACCATTTAGATGGAAAACATAAATTATGCTTACCTGATAATTTAATTTCCATCTGTGGGAGGAGAGTCCACTGCTCCCGCCCGTTTCTCCGGGGGGCGGACCTAAATTTAATATTATCTTCTGGCACCATTTATACCCTGATATTCTCCTACTGTTCCTTGTTCCCTTGGTAGAATGACTGGGGGATAAGGGGAGTAGGGGAGGTATTTAAGCCTTTGGCCTGAGTGTCTTTGCCTCCTCCTGGTGGCCAGGTTTCCTAATTCCCAAAAGTAATGAATGAAGCAGTGGACTCTCCTCCCACAGATGGAAATTAAATTATCAGGTAAACATAATTTATGTTTTTTGAAAACACTTCCTATTATTGCATTTGCTACATTTATAGCATGGTGTCTTATATTGCTGTCTTTTTCTGATGCGCTCCCACTCGATTTAGCTGTCCTGATTTCTCACTCCCAATCTTGCTCTTCTGCTTTCATGCTCGCTCTCCTCTCTGCCACTGTCGCTCGCTCTCTTCTGCCTCATTAAGTTAAGCCAATTCATTTTCTTGTTTTTCCCTAAGAAATTATAAGATTTGTTTCAGAAAAAGGACTGTGTATATGTATGTATGTGTATATATATATATATATATATATATATATATATATATATATATATATATATATTTCTTTCATGTAATTAGCAAGAGTCCATGAGCTAGTGACGTATGGGATATACATTCCTACCAGGAGGGGCAAAGTTTCCCAAACCTCAAAATACACCCCTCACCACACCCACAAATCAGTTTTACAAACTTTGCCTCCTATGGAGGTGGTGAAGTAAGTTTGTGCTAGATTCTACGTTGATATGCGCTCCGCAGCAGGTTGGAGCCCGGTTTTCCTCTCAGCGTGCAGTGAATGTCAGAGGGATGTGAGGAGAGTATTGCCTATTTGAATTCAATGATCTCCTTCTACGGGGTCTATTTCATAGGTTCTCTGAATATCGGTCGTAGAGATTCATCTCTTACCTCCCTTTTCAGATCGACGATATACTTCTTATATATATATACATTACCTCTGCTGATTTTCGTTTCAGTACTGGTTTGGCTTTCTACAAACATGTAGATGAGTGGTCCTGGGGTAAGTAAGTCTTATTTTCTGTGACACTCTAAAGCTATGGTTGGGGCACTTTTTTATAAAGTTCTAAATATATGTATTCAAACATTTATTTGCCTTGACTCAGAATGTTCAACTTTCCTTTTTTTCAGACAGTCAGTTTCATATTTGGGATAAATGCATTTGAATCAATCATTTTTTCTTACCTTAAAAAATTTGACTTTTTCCCTGTGGGCTGTTAGGCTCGCGGGGGCTGAAAAATGCTTCATTTTATTGCGTCATTTTTGGCGCGGACTTTTTTGGCGCTAAAAAAATCTTTTCTGTTTCCGGCGTCATACGTGTCGCCGGAAGTTGCGTCATTTTTTGACGTTCTTTTGCGCCAAAGATGTCGGCGTTCCGGATGTGGCGTCATTTTTTGGCGCCAAAAGCATTTAGGCGCCAAATAATGTGGGCGTCTTATTTGGCGCTAAAAAAATATGGGCGTCGCTTTGTCTCCACATTATTTAAGTCTCATTTTTCATTGCTTCTGGTTGCTAGAAGCTTGTTCTTTGGCATTTTTTTCCCATTCCTGAAACTGTCATTTAAGGAATTTGATCAATTTGCTTTATATGTTGTTTTTTTCTCTTACATATTGCAAGATGTCTCACGTTGCATCTGAGTCAGAAGATACTTCAGGAAAATCGCTGCCTGGTGCTGGAACTACCAAAGCTAAGTGTATCTGCTGTAAACTTTTGGTAGCTGTTCCTCCAGCTGTTGTTTGTATTAAATGTCATGACAAACTTGTTAATGCAGAAAATATTTCCTTTAGTAAAGTACCATTACCTGTTGCAGTTCCATCAACATCTAATGTTCAGAATGTTCCTGATAACATAAGAGATTTTGTTTCTGAATCCATTAAGAAGGCTATGTCTGTTATTCCTCCTTCTAGTAAACATAAAAAGTCTTTTAAAACTTCTCTTTATCCAGATGAATTTTTAAATGAACATCATCATTCTGATTCTAATGATTCTTCTGGTTCAGAGGATTCTGCCTCAGAGGTTGATGCTGATAAATCTTCATATTTATTTAAAATGGAATTTATACGTTCTTTACTTAAAGAAGTCCTAATTGCTTTAGAAATTGAGGATTCTGGTCCTCTTTAACTAAATCTAAACGTTTAGACAAGGTCTTTAAATCTCCTGTAGTCATTCCAGAAGTTTTTCCTGTTCCTGGTGCTATTTCTGACGTAATTTCCAAGGAATGGAATAATTTGGGTAATTCATTTACTCCTTCTAAACGTTGTAAGCAATTATATCCTGTGCTGTCCGACAGATTAGAGTTTTGGGACAAAATCCCTAAAGTTGATGGGGCTATCTCTACCCTTGCTAAGCATACTACTATTCCTACGGCAGATGGTACTTCCTTTAAGGATCCTTTAGATAGGAAAATTGAATCCTTTCTAAGGAAAGCTTTTTTGTGTTCAGGTAATCTTCTTAGACCTGCTATATCTTTGGCGGATGTTGCTGCAGCTTCAACTTTTTGGTTGGAAACTTTAGCGCAACAAGTAACAGATCATGATTCTCATAACATTATTATTCTTCTTCAACATGCTAATAATTTTATCTGTGATGCCATTTTTGATATTATCAGAGTTGATGTCAGGTTTATGTCTCTAGCTATTTTAGCTAGAAGAGCTTTATGGCTTAAAACTTGGAATGCTGATATGTCTTCTAATCGACTCTACTTTCCCTTTCTTTCCAGGGTAATAAATTATTTGGTTCTCAGTTGGATTCTATTATCTCAACTGTTACTGGTGGGAAAGGAACTTTTTTACCACAGGATAAAAAATCTAAGGGTTAAAACAGGGCTAATAATCGTTTTCGTTCCTTTCGTTTCAACAAAGAACAAAAGCCTGATCCTTCATCCTCAGGAGCAGTTTCAGTTTGGAAACCATCTCCAGTCTGGAATAAATCCAAGCCTTCTAGAAAAGCAAAGGCAGCTTCTAAGTCCACATGAAGGTGCGGCCCTCATTCCAGCTCAGCTGGTAGGGGGTAGATTATGTTTTTTCAAAGAAATTTGGATCAATTCTGTTCACAATCTTTGGATTCAGAACATTGTTTCAGAAGGGTACAGAATTGGTTTCAAGATAAGACCTCCTGCAAAGAGATTTTTTCTTTCCCGTGTCCCAGTAAAACCAGCGAAAGCTCAAGCATTTCTGAAATGTGTTTCAGATCTAGAGTTGGCTGGAGTAATTATGCCAGTTCCAGTTCTGGAACAGGGGCTGGGGTTTTATTCGAATCTCTTCATTGTACCAAAGAAGGAGAATTCCTTCAGACCAGTTCTGGATCTAAAAATATTGAATCGTTATGTAAGGATACCAACATTCAAAATGGTAACTATAAGGACTATCCTGCCTTTTGTTCAGCAAGGGCATTATATGTCTACAATAGATTTACAGGATGCATATCTGCATATTCCGATTCATCCAGCTCACTATCAGTTTCTGAGATTTTCTTTCCTGGACAAGCATTACCAGTTTGTGGCTCTGCCGTTTGGCCTAGCAACAGCTCCCAAGAATTTTTACAAAGGTTCTCGTGTGCTCTTCTGTCTGTAATCAGAGAACAGGGTATTGTGGTATTTCCTTATTTGGACGATATCTTGGTACTTGCTCAGTCTTCACATTTAGCAGAATCTCATACAAATCGACTTGTGTTGTTTCTTCAAGATCATGGTTGGAGGATCAATTCACTAAAAAGTTCATTGATTCCTCAGACAAAGGTACCTTTTTGGGTTTCCAGATAGATTCAGTGTCCATGACTCTGTCTTTGACAGACAGGAGACGTCCTAAAATTGATTTCAGCTTGTCGAAACCTTCAGTCACAATCATTCCCTTCGGTAGCCTTATGCATGGAAATTCTAGGTCTTATGACTGCTGCATCGGACGCGATCCCCTTTGCTCGTTTTCACATGCGACCTCTTCAGCTCTGTATGCTGAACCAATGGTGCAGGGATTACACAAAGATATCTCAATTAATATCCTTAAAACCGATTGTACGACACTCTCTGACGTGGTGGACAGATCACCATCGTTTAGTTCAGGGGGCTTCTTTTGTTCCTCCGACCTGGACTGTAATTTCAACAGATGCAAGTCTTACAGGTTGGGGAGCTGTGTGGGGATCTCTGACGGCACAAGGGGTTTGGGAATCTCAGGAGGTGAGATTACCGATCAATATTTTGGAACTCCGTGCAATTTTCAGAGCTCTTCAGTCCTGGCCTCTTCTGAAGAGAGAGTCGTTCATTTGTTTTCAGACAAACAATGTCACAACTGTGGCATACATCAATCATCAAGGAGGGACTCACAGTCCTCTGGCTATGAAAGAAGTATCTCGAATTCTGGTTTGGGCGGAATCCAGCTCCTGTCTAATCTCTGCGGTTCATATCCCAGGTATAGACAATTGGGAAGCGGATTATCTCAGTCGCCAAACGTTGCATCCCGGGGCGAATGGTCTCTTCACCCAGAGGTATTTCTTCAGATTGTTCAAATGTGGGAACTTCCAGAAATAGATCTGATGGCTTCTCATCTAAACAAGAAACTTCCCAGGTATCTGTCCAGATCCCGGGATCCTCAGGCGGAGGCAGTGGATGCATTATCACTTCCTTGGAAGTATCATCCTGCCTATATCTTTCCCGCCTCCTAGTTCTTCTTCCAAGAGTAATCTCCAAGATTCTGAAGGAATGCTCGTTTGTTCTGCTGGTAGCTCCAGCATGGCCTCACAGGTTTTGGTATGCGGATCTTGTCTGGATGGCTTCTTGCCAGCCGTGGACTCTTCCGTTAAGACCAGACCTTCTGTCGCAAGGTCCTTTAAAGGTATGGAGATTGAACGCTTGATTCTTGGTCAAAGAGGTTTCTCTGACTCTGTGATTAATACTATGTTACAGGCTCGTAAATCTGTTTCTAGAGAAATATATTATAGAGTCTGGAAGACTTATATTTCTTGGTGTCTTTCTCATCATTTTTTCTTGGCATTCTTTTAGAATTCCGAGAATTTTGCAGTTTCTTCAGGATGGTTTGGATAAAGGTTTGTCTGCAAGTTCCTTGAAAGGACAAATCTCTGCTCTTTCTGTTCTTTTTCACAGAAAGATTGCTAATCTTCCTGATATTCATTGTTTTGTACAAGCCTTGGTTCGTATAAAACCTGTCATATAAGTCAATTTCTCCTCCTTGAAGTTTGAATTTGGTTCTGGGGGCTCTTCAAGCTCCTCCTTTTGAACCTATGCATTCATTGGACATTAAATTACTTTCTTGGAAAGTTTTGTTCCTTTTGGCCATCTCTTCTGCCAGAAGAGTCTCTGAATTGTCTGCTCTTTCTTGTGAGTCTCCTTTTCTGATTTTTCATCAGGATAAGGCGGTGTTGCGAACTTCTTTTCAATTTTTACCTAAGGTTGTGAATTCCAACAACATTAGTAGAGAAATTGTGGTTCTTTCATTATGTCCTAATCCTAAGAATTCTAAGGAGAAATCATTGCATTCTTTGGATGTTGTTAGAGCTTTGAAATATTATGTTGAAGCTACTAAGTCTTTCCGAAAGACTTCTAGTCTATTTGT
>NC_069502.1:559368879-559371379 GCF_027579735.1 Bombina bombina
AATTGTTACTAAGGAGTGGGATAGACCCGGTGTGCCGTTCTCACCCCCTCCGATATTTAGAAAGATGTTTCCAAAAGACACCACCACACGGGACTTATGGCAAACGATCCCTAAGGTGGAGGGAGCAGTTTCTACTTTAGCTAAGCGTACCACTATCCCGGTGGAGGATAGCGCTGCCTTTTCAGATCCAATGGATAAAAAGTTAGAGGGTTACCTTAAGAAATGTTTGTTCAACAAGGTTTTATATTGCAACCCCTTGCATGCATTGCGCCTGTCACGGCTGCAGCAGCATTTTGGTTTGAGTCTCTGGAAGGGACACTTGAATCAGCTCCATTAGATGAGATTACACACAGGCTTAAAGCTCTTAAGTTAGCTAACTCATTTATTTCAGATGCCGTAGTACATTTAACTAAGCTTACGGCTAAGAATTCCGGATTCGCCATTCAGGCGCGCAGAGCACTGTGGCTAAAATCCTGGTCAGCTGACGTTACTTCTAAGTCTAAATTTCTTAATATACCTTTCAAAGGGCAGACCTTATTCGGGCCCGGATTGAAAGAAATTATCGCTGACATTACAGGAGGTAAAGGCCATGCCCTGCCTCAAGGACAGAGCCAAACCTAAGGCTAGACAATCTAATTTTCGTTCCTTTCGGAATTTCAAAGCAGGAGCAGCATCAACTTCCTCTGCTCCAAAACAAGAAGGATCTGTTGCTCGCTACAGACAAGGCTGGAGACCTAACCAGTCCTGGAACAAGGGCAAGCAGGCCAGGAAACCTGCTGGTGCCCCTAAACAGCATGAATTGAGGGCCCCCGATCCGGGAACGGATCTAGTGGGGGGCAGACTTTCTCTCTTCGCCCAGGCTTGGGCAAGAGATGTCCAGGATCCCTGGGCGCTAGAGATAATATCTCAGGGATACCTTCTGGACTTCAAAATACTCTCCCCCAAGAGAGAGATTTCATCTGTCAAGGTTGTCAACAAACCAAATAAAGAAAGAGGCGTTTCTACGCTGCGTACAAGAGCTTTTATTAATGGGAGTAATCCATCCAGTTCCACGGTCGGAACAGGGACAAGGGTTTTACTCAAATCTGTTTGTGGTTCCCAAAAAAGAGGGAACTTTCAGGCCAATCCTGGATTTAAAGATCCTAAACAAATTCCTAAGAGTTCCATCGTTCAAAATAGAGACTATTCGGACAATTTTACCCATGATCCAAAAGGGTCAGTACATGACCACAGTGGATTTAAAGGATGCTTACCTTCACATACCGATTCACAAAGATCATTACCGGTATCTAAGGTTTGCCTTTCTAGACAGGCATTACCAGTTTGTAGCTCTTCCATTCGGATTGGCTACGGCTCCGAGAATCTTCACAAAGGTTCTGGGTGCTCTTCTGGCGGGTACTAAGACCGCGAGGAATTGCGGTAGCTCCGTACCTAGACGACATTCTGATACAAGCTTCAAGCTTTCAAACTGCCCAAGTCTCATACAGAGTTAGTACTGGCATTTCTAAGGTCGCATGGATGGAAGGTGAACGAAAAGAAGAGTTCTCTCTTTCCACTCACAAGAGTTCCCTTCTTGGGGACTCTTATAGATTCTGTAGAAATGAAGATTTACCTGACAGAAGACAGGTTAACAAAGCTTCAAATGCATGCCGTGTCCTTCATTCCATTCAACACCCGTCAGTAGCTCAATGCATGGAGGTGATCGGCTTAATGGTAGCAGCAATGGACATAGTACCCTTTGCACGCCTACATCTCAGACCGCTGCAATTGTGCATGCTAAGTCAGTGGAATGGGGATTACTCAGACTTGTCCCCTACTCTGAATCTGGATCAAGAGACCAGAAATTCTCTTCTATGGTGGCTTTCTCTGCCACATCTGTCCAGGGGGATGCCATTCAGCAGGCCGGACCTGAACAATTGTAACAACAGACGCCAGCCTACTAGGTTGGGGCGCTGTCTGGAATTCTCCTGAAGGCTCAGGGACAATGGAATCAGGAGGAGAGTCTCCTACCAATAAACATTCTGGAATTGAGAGCAGTTCTCAATGCCCTTCTGGCTTGGCCCCAGTTAACAACTCGGGGGTTCTTCAGGTTTCAGTCGGACAACATCACGACTGTAGCTTACATCAACCATCAGGGAGGGACAAGAAGCTCCCTAGCAATGATGGAAGTATCAAAGATAATTCGCTGGGCAGAGTCTCACTCTTGCCACCTGTCAGCAATCCACATCCCGGGAGTGGAGAACTGGGAGGCGGATTTCTTAAGTCGTCAGACTTTTCATCCGGGGGGAGTGGGAACTTCATCCGGAGGTCTTTGCCCAAATACTTCGACGTTGGGGCAAACCAGAGATAGATCTCATGGCGTCTCGACAGAACGCCAAGCTTCCTCGTTACGGGTCCAGATCCAGGGATCCGGGAGCGGTTTCTGATAGATGCTTTGACAGCACCTTGGACCTTCGGGGTGGCTTATGTGTTTCCACCCTTCCCGATGCTTCCTCGATTG